>NC_052059.1:60592482-60692482 GCF_903992535.2 Arvicola amphibius | reverse complement strand
AGCCTGCCTCACTTCTGCGTGGCCATGGGTGGGCCAGCACCCTCGGACGCGCTTGACTACTTGCCTGCCTTCCTTTCTACTCCCCATTGCAGCTTTTCTATAGGTCTAAGGTGACTGAAATTCCCACCAAACTACATCCTGGTGACAGCACATTGCTCAACAGCGTTTATGCCCAATAATGTTGAAAAACTATCAGTCTCCAGCACGTTTTATAATAAAATATTTTGAGTATGGCCAATAAAAGATAAATTGTCGGGGGCTGGAGAGATGGGTGGCTGAGTGGTTAAGAACATGTATGCCGCGAGGTGCTGGCATTCGGGAGGCAGAGGCAAACGGATCTCTGTGAGTTCGAGGCCAGCTTGGTCTGCAGAGCAAATTCCAGAACAGGCACCAAAGCTATACAGAGAAACACTGTCTCAAAAAAAAACCAAAAAAGAAAAAAAAAGATATATTATCTTAGTTACTGTCCTATTGCTGGGAAGAGACAAGGAAACTCTTGTAAAAGAAAGCATTTAATTGGAGGCCGGCTTACGGTTTCAGAGGCATGGTTTCAGAGGCTTCGTCCATTATCAGTGTGGTAGGGAGCCTGGTGGGAGCACAGAGGCATGCATGGCCATAGGGCAGAAGTTGAGAGCCACTGGGCCTGGTGTGAGCTTTTGAAAACCTCCAATCCCACCCCCCAGTGACACCCTTCCTCCAACAAGGTCACCCCTTCCAGGCCTTCCAATCCGTCTCAAACGGTTCCACTCCCTGGTAATTATTCAAATAGCTGAGCCTACAGGGGCCATCCTTACCCAAATCACCCCACGGGTATATCTTCTATAATTTGCTTCTAGAAAGCTAGCCCCAGTGGTCTTCACACACAAGAACAAAAGGTTGACCGAGAGAAATGCCTAGTGCCGGCTTTACTTACTTACTTTGATGTTTTGTCTGCATGTTCATCTGCACACCAGAAGGGGGACTGCAGTCAGATGGTTGTGAGCCACTGCGTGGGTGCTGGGAATTGAACTCAGGACCTCAGGAAGAGCAGCAGTGCTCCTAACCACTGAGCCATCTCTCCAGGCCCTCATTAAAGGCTTTTTTAAAACCACAAAGCCGTTAGAGAACAGAGAGTGGCGATGGTTAAGTAAATCACCCATGCAGTGACGTCTCACGCAGCCATTAAAGTCAATGTTGCCAAAGAAAATTGAATAATGCAGGGAAGTGCTCATAATAGTACCATTAAGTGACACAGATCACAAACCGTACATGCAGAATGACCTCAGCTGTGTGGGGAAAATGATGTTCCCCGGTTTTTCAATGATGAGTGTGTTTATATTACATTGACAACGTTTCTGAAAGTATGTATGAACACAGGCTTGGCTCCTGGCCGTTCGGCCTCATTCACCCCCTTCCTCTGTGGGCGTCTGTGGCTGTCTGACCTCAGCCGTTAAGAACACGATCATCGCCCCCCAGGCAGGTATTTATTGAGCTTTACCACGTCAGGCATTTCACAAATTTTGCCCATCCTCTAGATATAATTGTGGAAGGTCAGAATTGTTAATGACCATCTCACAGGTAAGAAAACAGAGACACGTGAACCCTGAGTGAAGCGGTACTTAGCTCTGGGAGAGCCAGATGGGAAAGAGTTGAGTGTCTGAATCAAAGACCAGTCCTTTTTTTTTCCCCCCCAGCGGTATTTGTCAAAATGTGGTTCAAGAAGCCAGGCAGAGGTGGCGCACACCTAATCCCAGCCTAGGGAGGCAGAGGCAGGCAGATCTCTGTGAGTTTGAGGCCAGCCTAGTCTAGAGTGAGTTCCAGGATAGCCAGGGCTACCCAGAGAAACCCTATCTTGGGAAATATTAACAATAGTAATAATAATATTTTCAGTACATCCGCAGCACTTTGACATCCTAGATGCTGTGGACCAAGAACTTCCGGAAGGTGCTGGCTGTGTGCTCTTTGCTCTGTCCCCCAGGAGTATACCAGAACTGGGCTCTGGTCCTTTGAGTAGTCTCCATGCCCTGTTGTCTCTGACTCCGGTGCTCACCAGTTATGGGTCTAACTGGTGCCATGTGAACTTCTTGGTTCCCTTATTGACAATTAGGCTTCACAAGAGGTCTCATGACAACCACGATGCCAAAATGACAACCATTTCTTTAGGTAGCAATGAGGAAGAAGGTACAATGGGCTTTTTTTTTTTTTTTTTTTTTTTTGGTTTTTCGAGACAGGGTTTCTCTGTAGTTTTTTTTAGAGCCTGTCCTGGAACTAGCTCTTGTAGACCAGGCTGGCCTCGAACTCACAGAGATCCGCCTGCCTCTGCCTCCCGAGTGCTGGGATTAAAGGCGTGCGCCACCACCGCCCGGCTACAATGGGCTTTTTAAAAAGGAAGTAGTAAGAGGCTGGAGGGTGGTAGAGTGGTTAGCAGTACTTGTTCCTCTTGCAGAGGACCTGCAGAGGACCCAGGTTCTATACCCACAGGCTGCTGTCTGTAGCTGTTTCCCAGAGTGTGGTCGGCCTGTCTGATGCCCTCTACTGGTCTTTTCCAGCACTGCATGCACATGGTGCACAGACATGCCTGCAGGCAAAATACCCATATGTATAAATAAAAATAAATACATATAAACGAGAAATGAATTGATAAGCAAATTTTGGTTATTTTGTTTTTTTTTTTAAGTCAGGCTCTTGCTACGTAGTCTTGGCTGGCCTGAAACTGATTATGTAGCACATGCTGGCCTTTAACTCACCATAATTCTCTTGCCTCTGTCTCCCAAATGCTAGAATTACAGGTATGAACCTCCATACCCAGCCTACAAACATCTTTAAATGTTCTCAGTCTGTTGGTGGTGGTGGTGGAGGTGGTGGTGGTATGTGTACTTCTTGTTTGAATTAGGATCAAAATTATATAACTCAGGCTGGCCCTGCCCTCCTGAGTACTAGACATAAGCTTGGCTCAGTTTTCATGTGGGGAATGTCTATTGATAGAGTGTGCAAGATGGGGATAGTGGCTCATGTCTGTAGTCCCAGGATTTAGTAGGTTGAGGCAGGAGGATTACTACAAGTTCAAGGCTACCTTAGACTACAGAGAGATATTGTCTTGAGAAAAAACAAAAATAAAAAGTTTCAAAGCCTTGGGCTTGTTATTTGCTTGTTAGGTTTATTTAATTTGTCTTCTGTGTGTAAGTGTTTTGCCTGTGTTATGCATGTGCATGGTCCTCCGACGGCCAGAAAAGAGTATCAGATCCTTGGGAACTGGAGTTACAGACAGCAAGCTGCCATGTGGGCACTGGGAACTGAACCACGATCTTTTGCAAGAGCCACAAGTGCCCTTAACTGCTGAGCCATGTCTCCAGCCTCTTGAAGCCTTGTTTAATGGAAAATGATCACAACCAAGCCTTGTTCTGGCCCCGGTGTAACCACAGCTACTTTCCCAGGGACCCTAGCTTGGTATCCCTTTCAAACTTAGGGTCAAATGAAAACCAGAACCCTGTGTGTGATGATGAAGTTTAATATGCTGATTTGGCTAACCTGTAATACAAAAATGTACAGAGTTAACTATGCACAAGGACGGCCTGCTTCCTTTTTCCCCTCCTTTACTTTTCTTGTATATTAAATTTATTCTATGATAACTTTATACATGTGTACACTATAACTACATCATACTCAACCCCCATCTTCCCTCCTGGCTTAACTTCAAACTCACAATCTCCTCTGCCTCAGCCTCCCAAATGCTAGGATTACAATTTGAGCCACCAGGCCTGGCAGCTGAAGTCCTTTCAGTCCTGGCTGCCCTAGTCACCCCAGAGCTAGTCTGCGTATTTTCCAAGCAAACTCTAAACTGCAGAGCCCTTAGAGTGGGGATTGTGCAGCCACACCCGTCCCAGAAATGCTCCTGATTCTTTGATAATAGTTTAAGATGACCTAGGTAGGATTAGGTTCCTTTGGTCCTAACCCACCAAGAAAACGCCTCTCCTTCAGACTCAAACTGTGGAGATCTAGTTGGTCTTCCTGGTGCTGGGCCACACTTTCGCCGCTAAGGCCCCAAATAAATTGAATTTTGTGCAATTCTATATGTCTCCCGCAATGTATAAGGAAACCTACTTGTTTCCTAAAAGCCTGCTGAGGTTCCTCAGGATTGATGATACAGTGTCTTCCTGGGTGAGATCCCGTTCACCGTTGAAGATAACCAGACTGACCTCTAGGGGGCGATGTTTTCCTACCTTTGGTGACTGGTATCCTGCAGATGTAGGCTTCAAATTCAACCTTCCTTGAGAACACGTTATTTTACATGTTTTCTTACCTGTGTGATCTTACTCCACTTTCTGGAGGTGATTTCCTTCACTCGACAGGCAGGAGGCGAGTAAAGGGATCTCAGACCACCGAAGAGTGGAGGGGAAGCAGCACATGCTTCCTGAGCACTGTGAGGAGATGGTGGCTGAGAGACCTTAGCTGTCTGCTTGCCTGCCGGGTCCCTTTTCACTAGCCCGCGGCAGTACCACAGGGCAAAGCGTGGAAGACCTGGGAGGAAACAAAGCAGCGCTTCCTTCGGGAGCACGCACGCCTTTTGTTCCTCTGATTTTCTGAAAGGGTTTTGTTTTATTTTTCCTACAAAACTGAATTCATGCCCGGCATGGCTGAGTACACCCTTAATCCGGGGACTTGGGAGGCAGGAAGATCTCAGTCTACAGAGCGAATTCCAGGCCAGCTAGAACTACATTGTGAGACCCTATCTCAAACACACATACAATCCCCTCCCCGAATAACCATATTCTTACGCTCAGTAATTATTTTCCATAAAATAAATGAACACATTAATTTATAATACCTCCAAAGAGCAAAAGGCAGGGGCTAGGGAGACGGCTCAACCACTAAGAGCACTTGCTGTACAACCATGTGAGTTCAAATTTGCAGCACCCAAATCAAAAAACTGGATTTGGAGCTGGAGAAACGACTTGGCGGTTAAAATCATGGACAGCTTTTCCAAAGGACCAGAGTTCGGTTCCTAGCACCCTATCCGGTTCCTTACTATCACCTATGACTCCAGTACCATGCCCTCTTTTTTTAAAAAGTATTTATTTATTTATTATGTATACAATATTCTGTCTGTGTGTATGACTGCAGGCCAGAAGAGGGCACCAGACCTCATTATAGGTGGTTGTGAGCCACCATGTGGTTGCTGGGAATTGAACTCAGGACCTTTGAAGGAACAGGCAATGCTCTTAACCTCTGAGCCATCTCTCCAGCCCACCATGCCCTCTTTAACCTCCATGGGTACCAGGCACACAGTTTTAAACAAGCATACATGTAAGCAAAGCACTCATACCCATAAAAGAAATAAATATTTTAAAAAATGTTTGTTTTGTGAAACAGGGTTTCTCTGTGTTCCCTGGCTGTCCTGGGACTCACTTTGTAGACTAGGCTGGCCTTGAACTCAGAAATCTGCCATCTGCCTGACTCTACTTCCCAAGTACTGGGATTAAAGACATGCACCTCCACCACCTGGCCAAAAAAAAAATTAAAAAGAATATAACAAGGCAAGATAAATATGAAATGCTAAATTCAACAAAACATTCTGTAATATATCATGATGAAAATGGTTAAATTATAAAACAGCCACACTTGCCAGGCCTTTAGTCCCAGCACCCAGGGAGCAGAGGCAGGCAGATCTCCAAAAAGCTACAGAGAAACCCTGTCTCAAAAAAACAAATAAATAAATCAGCCACTTGGTTAAATTAGACAGCAGTTATGCATGTTTGCAGGAAAGTGTAACACTAAGTGGACTCAATCACTGGGTTATTCTGGGGAGAAGGGGTCACGCTGCGAGGGACGCTGCGTCAGGCAGGCACGGCTCCACCTGTCTTACCGTATATACTTGTGAGGATTTGTCACAACACGCCTTTTCTTTTTAAGCAGAACCTGCTATGTAGCCAAGGATAACTTAGAATATTCTTCTTTCTTTCTTTCTTTCCTTCCTTCCTTCCTTCCTTCCTTCCTTCCTTTCTTTCTTTCTTTCTTTCTTTCTTTCTTTCTTTCTTTCTCTCTTTCTCTCTGTTTTGTTTCTAGAAACAGGTTGTCACTATGTCTTGGAGTCCTGGAACTATGTAGACCAAGCTGTCAAGAAACTCACAAAGCTCTGCCTGCCTCGGCCTCCTCAGGGGAGTGCTGGGATTAAAGGTGTGAGCCACACCTGGATACGACCTTGATTTTCTGACCCTGGACAGGTCAACGTCTCAAAGTCCACTTGGCAGGATGACAGACAGATGCACTAACTACCACGTTAACCTTATGTGGGTTTACAGGAACCAGAATCAGGTATTCGCAACTCTGAGGCCAGCACTTTCCCTACTGGGCTGTCTCCATGGTACCAAGAGTATAGCACACCCAGTTTACACAGCACTGGGACCGTCTACCAACTGACCTTCCCAGCAAAGGTTAAAAAAGATAGTTTGCCAAGACCCTTACTCCAAAGCCTGTTGCTCTGTGATGCTGGGGCTGTGAAGAGCTCAGGGCCCTGTGGCGGAAGGGAAGAACCAGCTCCCACACGATCTGCCCACACACAGTCAATGAAAAGCATTGAAACTAGTTCCACGAAACCATCTCAGGCAAAGGCTTGTTGCTCTGCGAAACTCCTGAAACACAAGAAATAGTTCATGGCCCTTGGGGACAGGGTGGGAATCACTCCACCTTGGACACTTTCCTCAAAGACCAGTATTCCAAAGTCTCAGGTGAAGCTATGGGAGGACGCTCTCAAATTTTGGTCACTAGGTGAAAGCCTGCCCAGCCCTAACTCTTTTCTGACCACTCCTTCCTTTTTCTTAGTTGTTTTTTTTTTTTACAAAATCCAGTGCCAACAACCAATCTGCCTTCCTCCCTAGGCTTCCGTACGTTCAGACTCGCAGTGCTTGGCTGCAAGCACATTTGTCTGCACTCTGTGTTGCTTCACACTTGAAAGCTGCTGTGTGTCCGCTAATGTTGGTCTTCTGAGTGTTACATAGTGATCTTGAACAATCCAGGTTGGCCTCAAACTCAGTACCCTCTGCCTATACCTCCCTAGTGCCCCAGCTGCTGCTGCTGCTGCTGCTGCTGCTGCTGCTGCTTCTGCTTCTTCTTCTTCTTCTTCTTCTTCTTCTTCTTCTTCTTCTTCTTCTTCTTCTTCTTCTTCTTCCTTATTTAACTTTATTTTATGTGCATTGGTGTGAAGGTGTCAGACTCCAAGGAACTGGGGTTACAGACAGTTGTGAGCTGCCATGTAGGTGCTGGGAATTGAACTGGGTCCTCTGGAAGAATAGCCAATGCTCTTAACCACTGAGCCATCTCTCCACCAGCTTCTTTTTCCCCTAAGATTATTTTATTTTTATTTATGTGTGTATGTGTGTGTGTGAATAAGTGTATACCATGTGTATTTGTGTGAGTGTGAATAAGTGTATACCATGTGTATCCGTCTGCTCACGGAGGCCAGAAGAGGACATCTGATCCCCTGCAGCTGGGCAACAGGCAGCTGTGCCTTCCCAGCATGAGTGCTGGGAGTCTGCAAGAGCAAGCACACTGAAGCATCTCTCAGGCACGCCCATTTCTCTTTTAAGTTTTCATCCTTATTATTTCAAATACCAAAATCTAGTTTCATTTAGGATACCATCTAATTAAATAGGAAAGCTTCATGCTGTCAGCATGGCAGGAAGAACTAGTGTGGGATTTGGAAGCTGATTTCCAAATGCTACTAACTACCAAGAGAACTTGTGTTTGAGCTTTTTCTTTTTAAGACTTACTTTTTAAAAAAATTTAAATGTATGTGTTCTTGTGTGAGTGTCTGCAGATGCCCTAAGAGGTCAGAAAAGAGTCTAGGCTCTCTGAGAGCAAGAGTCAGGAAAACACAGTCCTCTGGAAGAGGAGAGAGTGTCCATCTTCTGAGCCCCAACAAAGTGTACTGGTCTTTTTTTTTCTTTTTTTTTTTTTTTTTTTTTTTTTTGAGACAAGGACGGAACTCACAACCATCCACCAGCCTCTGCCTCCAAAAGCTGGCATTAAAGGTGTTTACCACCATGGTAGGCTCAAGAAAATGATTTCCTACATTAGAGAAATCCAGCAGGGCATGGTGGTGCACACCTTTAAGTCCTATAGGGAGGTAAAAGTAGGTAGTAGATCTCAGGAGCTCGAAGCCAGCCTGGTATACGTGGTAGGTTCCAGAACTAAAGGGAGGGAGGGAGGAAGGGAGAGAGGGAGGGAGGGAGGGAGGGAGGGAGGGAGGGAGGGAGGGAGGGAAGAAAGAGAGATGGCTCAGGAATTAAGAGCACTTGCTGCATCAGGCTGTGGTGGCGCACACTTTTAATCCCAGCACTCAGGAGGCAGAGGCAGTTCTGTGAGTTCAAGGCCAGCCTGGTCTACAAGAGCTAGTTCCAGGATAGGCTCCAAAACCACAGAGAAATCCTGTCTCAAAACAAACAAACAAACAAACAAACAAAGCACTTGCTGCTCTTCCAGAGGACCCAGGCTCTGTTCCAGCACTCACAGGGCAGCTCACGTCAGGTCCAGGGGATCTGACGCCCTCTCCTGGCCTCCACAGGCAGTAGCCACAGATGTGGTGGTGCATAGCCATACGTGCATACCAGCAAACTAAAAACCAGCCTCTGCCCTCTACCAAAGAACACCGCCCCCCAAAAAGCTGTTTGCAGCTTGCTTAGCATGCACAAGACTCTTGAGTTCACTCCCTAGTAGGGAGGGGAGGGAGGAAGGAGAGAAGGAAAGTTAACCGGGAACTCCACACCTACAATTCCAGCGCATAGCAGAGGCAGGAGGATAAACTGAAGGTTGCCCTGGGCTACACAGCAATACCTTATTACATTAAAGTAAATACAGGAACAAATGGGAGGAGAGGAATTACATGCACACCACCCCAATTCTAGGAGCCTGAGGCAGGAGGACCATGAATTTGAAACCAGTCTTGACCACATTACACTATTTTAAAAAAAGAAAAAGAAATCCGCCGGGCGGTGGTGGCGCACGCCTTTAATCCCAGCACTCGGGAGGCAGAGGCAGGTGGATCTCTGTGAGTTCGAGACCAGCCTGGTCTACAAGTGCTAGTTCCAGGACAGGCTCCAAAGCCACAGAGAAACCCTGTCTCGAAAAACCAAAAAAAAAAAAAAAAAAAAAAAAAAAAAAAAAAAAAAAAAAAAGAAAAAGAAATCCATGAAACCTAATATCCAAGTGTAAGACATTAGATTAAAATTTGATGACCTGGATAATAGTCGTTATGGAATTATTAACTTTTCTGAATAACAATTTTATTAGTTATACAGAGGAACGCCCTAATTTTTAATAGTTGCCTCCTGAAATCTGTAACTTCCTGTAAAATGGGTCAGGGAAAATATATTTATATCTGAATCTTTAAGAGAAGGGGGAGAAATGTGGACTGGAGAGACGCTGCTGTGCCAGGAACAGCGGATGCTCTTCCAGAGGACCAGAGTTCAGTTCCCAACAACCACGTGGCGCTCACAGTTCCAGGGGATCCAACAGACTCATCTGGCCTCTGCCTGCACCAGGCGTGCACATGATACACGTACATACATGCTACATGCAGGCAAAACAACCACATACATAACAAGAATAACTGGGTTTTTGTTTTGTTTTGTTTTTGAGATAAGGTTTCTTTGTGTAGCTTTGGCTGTCCTGGCACTAGTTCTGCAGACCAGACTGCCAACTTACAGAGATCCTCCTGATTAAAGGCATGTGCCACCACCCCCTGACCAAGAATAAGGATTTTTTTATTTGTTTTGTTTTTTGTTTTTTTAATAATTAACTTTATTTTATGTGCATTGGTGTGAAGGTGTCAGATCCCCTGGATCTAGAGTTACAGGCAGTTGTAAGCTGTCATGTGGGTGCTGGGAACTGAACCCAGGTCCTTTGGAAGAGCAGCCAGTGCTCTTAACCACTGCGCCATGTCTCCAGCCACCAAGAATAAGTTTTAAGCAAAAAGGGAAAGAGGAAGGAATAGGGAGATGGAAAAAAGAGCAAATTGTTATCAATATCAAATGTAGATTTAAAATATATTGGTATTTATCCTATTTTTTTCAATTTTTCTAAAGATGAAACTCTAAATAATTTTGAAGGGAAATTGAATCATGTAGACCAAAATTTACATATGTAGTGACTAGCATCATTTACAGAAAGGTTTTTTTTAAGATTTATTATGTATACAGTGTTCTATCTGCATGTACACCTGCATGCCAGAAGACGGTATCACATCTCATTATAGGTGGTTGTAAGCCACCATGTAGGCACTGGGAATCGAACTCAGGACCTTTGGAAGTAACAGGCAGTGCTCTTAACCTCTGAGGTATCTCTCCAGCCCCTACAGAAAGTTTTAAAGTACAATATCTTAGTTCTACCCAGACCAATTCTGATGGTCATTTGACCTCAGCAGAGGGCTCCAGTTGCTTGCTCTGGACCACAGTTGGGTAGCTTCTGAGACACCTTCTGCCCCTGCCCTGCTTCCAAGCTGACAGCAGCCAGACTCCTGCCTGGCCTCAGCTAGGACTGTAGAATTTTGTAGTCAGGTTTCTATCCCACTCTTTGCTTTTGGAAAGATCAAGACCTTAAGCCACAGGAGCGTAAGTGGCTGGTAAGGTGAGCCGGATGCCTGGCTGTTGTGGAACTTTTGTTTACCTAGGCAAAGATGCCTTACATTGTTCCTTGATGCATTTAATTATGTAAAGATGTGTTGCATTTGCGTTAATTAAATAAAATTAGCTTGGGCTTAGAGAGGTGGGGTTAGCAACTAGTTGACAGGAAGTAGCAGGGAACAGTGTGTGCAAAGAAGGCTTTCGGGGACACCAGCAAAGGAAGTTAGCCAGCTGCTGTTCTCTCTGAGCTCTTAGCCTTTGAATCTCGAGTTTTATTAGAGCAGATTTTTAGTTAGAGCCACCTTTAGTGGCAGCAACAGAGCCGTTGTCTGGGGGAAGAGACCCCCCCCCCCCCAGGCTACGGCTGCGGGCCTGACACTGGGGCAAAGGTAAAGCAGCACCTGACTGCTTCACTGTGACTGTCCCACCAGCCACAGTGACAAAATAGCTCCCAGTCTTCCTGAGCACCTAGCACTCCTCTGGGGAGCGCAGACGGGCCCAGGCATCCACTTCCTCTCTGCTGAGTGAAAGCCTCTAGGTCGCGAGAGCAGGCTGGCACGTCTAACTTCCGTTATTTGGAAAGCTTTAAAGCTCAGCTCTACCTTCCGATCCACTGAGTTCTTCCGCCTTACCTACTGTCTTGGCCACTGTTCTGTTGCTGTGAAGAGACACAACCACAGCAATTCTTAGAAAAGCTCCGTCCTGGTCCATAAGCAGCGAGAACCTGGACCTGGCATGGGCTTAAAAACATCAAAGCCAGCCGGGCGGTGGTGGCGCATACCTTTAATCCAATCACTCAGGAGGCAGAGGCAGGCGGATCTCTGTGAGTTCGAGGCCACCCTGGGCTACAGAGCAAGTTCCAGGACAGGCTCCATAGCTACTGAGAAACCCTGTGGCGGCGGGTGTGTGTGTGGGGGGGGGGGTAGAATATGTCAAAGCCTACCCGTTGTGACACACTTCCTCCAAGGCCACATCTCCTAATCCTTCTAATTCTATCAAAGAGTTCACTCCCTGGTGACTAAGCATTCATATATCGGCCTATGGGGCCTTTCTTATTCAAACCGCCACACACACCAAGGTTTTTTTTCCATCTTTGCCAAGGAAAATGACTGAAATCCTGAGATGCAACATTACTACTTTATTCAGGAAATAATATTACACAGGGCTGGTGCAAACAGATATGCATAAAATTATATAAATCTGATAGCTACATTTCCCAGAAAAGAACCAGTCATTGTAGACAAGGAAATCAAGAGGGTGTCATAATGACTGCAGTGTTTTGGCAAGTGTCCCCGTATTCCCTAACAGTAGAGGTAGTCTGTTGAACAGGAAGAGAAGGTGGCCATGTAGAATCCATGCTTCCTGGCTCTGCCTGCTCGACTCAGTGGTTAGGGCTTGCTGAACTCCTGGAGAGCCCAGCGCTTGTTCTCGGTTGCCTGTTTGAGCTGAGTGTATTCCTTCACCAGGTTCTCAAAGTCTTCTCCAAGGACCTCATAGGTTTTCAGGACCAATCTCGATTTCTCCATGTCCTGCTCTTGTAGGCGAATGGCTCCCTCCAAACGGTCCCTAAGAGCCCCCCAGCAGAGAAAGTTCAGTAGAAGTTGTGAGTCCTCAGAAACCAGACCTGCGCAAATCTGACGAGGCTGGGGCCAGGCGCGACCAGCGGTGCCCAGCTGTGGGGCTCTTACCTAATCAGACGATGCACTTCCACTTTCTCAGCACTGTAAGTGTCGGACAAAACCTTCACCTCCTCCATCCTGACAGAGGGGAGAAAGGAGTGTCATATGGAAGATCCCAAATCAAAGAGTTTGGAGGCCAGCAAGGTGGCTCAGGGGATAAAAAGTGCTTGGTGTGCTAGCCTACCAATCTGAGTTTAATCCCTGGAACCCACGTAAAGGTGGAAGACGAGAACTGGATCCACAAAGTTGTCCTCTTACCTCTACATGACCCGTGGTGCATACACACATCCACCCCAACACACACACAACACACACACTCTCTCTCTCTCTCTCTCTCTCTCTCTCTCTCTCTCTCTCTCTCTCTCACACACACACACACACACACACACACACACACGCCTTTTAAAATACAGTAAAGAGTGGCCAAGAAGCTGGGGGCTGGAAAGGTGGTGGTTCAGTGGATAAGAGCATCTTTTGCAGAAGACCTTGGTTCAATTCCCAGCACCCACAAGGCAGCTCACAACTGCCTGTAACTCCAGTTCCAGGGAATCTGACACCCTCTTCTGACCTCTGTGGCCACCAGAGGTCATTCAAACAATCCTAACACTCATACATATAACAAAAGAAAAATAAATCGAAACAGAATTTTTAAAAAGGAACATCTAACTCTGTTGTGGTGGTGCACGCCTTTAACCCCAGCACTCAATAGGCAGAGGCAGGTGGATCTCTGAGTTCAAACTCAGCCTGACTACATAGTGAGACACTATCAAAAACAAAACAAAACAAAACAAAAACCCAGAGTAGCTAGCCATAGTCAAGCTACAGCGAGGAGATAGACAAAGCCACTGTGAGTCTGAGTCCCCAAACAAGTGACCTCAGAGTACAGCACCTATTTCAGAAGGCCGTAAATAAACACTTCTAAGTGCTGAAAACTTTCGGGTAACACAAAGGCTAATTATAGTGCCGTGTGGCACTTCTGGGGACCCACTGGTACTAGGCATGAAGAGATGAGGAAGCAGGGTGGAGGAGTGGCGGGTGAGACAGAATCCCTCTGACCCAGTGGGCTCACAGCTCACCTCATTTTAAGGATCATAGCGCTGCACTTGACTTCCAGGTACTGGGCATTGATGCGGTCTAGCTCAGACTGCGTCTTCAGCCGGTGCTCCTGAAGAAGGCGCTGTAGCAAGGTGAGGCAGCGGAGAAGCGCCTGGGAATAGGCGGCTCTCTTCTGCGCCAGCAGCACCAGCTGCTCCTTCTGCTGGCTCCTGGCCTCCAGGCACTGCTGCTTCTCTCCCACCAGGACCTCCGGCAGCTTCCACACCTTCGCAGCTTTCAGTGTTTCTCCATCGGTATCTGGGCAGACACAGGGGGACGGGAAACCCCAACAGCCACTGCCCTAAAGAGCCTTCGCCACGTGGCGGTGGTGGCGCACGCCTTTAATCTCAGTACTCAGAGCAGAGGCAGGCGGATTTCTGTGAGGCCAGCCTGGTCTACAAAGTGAATGCCAGGATATCCAGGACAGCACAGAGAAACCCTTTCTCAAAAAACAAAAACAGAAAAGACCTGTTTCAAACCCACATAAAACAGAAACGCAGGCTATAAGGAGCCCGAAGGCCACACGGCAGGGGAGGCAGCTCTCACCTGAACTGGGGTCGTGGTAGCACAGCAGAGTAAAGCACTTCCTCTTGAGCTGCTCCTCCACCTCCAGCCGGAGCCGATCTCTCATCCACACAAAGTCCTGAAGGGAGCACACAGACCTCTCCAGCAGGTGCAAGGGCACAGACGGGCTCACAACCAAAGAAATGGCAGCATTGG
Organism: Arvicola amphibius; assembly: GCF_903992535.2. NCBI lineage: Eukaryota > Metazoa > Chordata > Mammalia > Rodentia > Cricetidae > Arvicola > Arvicola amphibius. Next base: position 60,678,393 of record NC_052059.1, on the reverse strand, counting down.
GGGACTGAGGCCAGAGACTACATAAGACTGCGTCTCAAAAACATAAATCCTAACACTAAGCAAGCAAATTACGCTATATCCACACAACGGAATCCTACCAGTGGTTCTGTTTGTTCTTTCACACTGGGGATGGAACCCAGGACCCTGGGCATGCTCGGCAAGCGCTCCACTGCTGAGCTATCTCCTCATCCCTGAGAATGACTCAAGCCTAGACAATGTTCAGAGTGCTACTGGAGGTATCATTTTATTTATCTCTGCCGTTTTTCTCTGGTTTGGGCTTTTGTTTGCTTGTTTTTGATTCTTTGAGATAGGATCTCTCTACTTAGCCCTGTCTGTCTTGGAACTCACTGTGTAAGACCAGGCTGAACTCAAACTCACAGAGATCCACCTGCCTCTTGTTTCCCGAGTGTGGGACTAATGGCTTGTACCACCACATCTGGCTTTGTTGTCTGTTTTCTGGGATAGACACGTTACATAGACTCAGGCTGGCTTTAAACTCACAACCTCTCGGCTTCAGTCTCAAGTACTGGGTTTATAAGCATGAGCCTCTACTCATTTTGTTTCTGAGACAGGGTCTTACTGTGTTGCATGTTTCTGGTTGGCCCAGAACTAGCTATTTAGAACAGGTTGGACTCGAACTCAGAGATCCACTTGCATCTGCCTCCTGAGTGTTAGGATTTCTTAAAGATTTACTGATATGTTTGTGTCTGTGTGGGGGAATGTGCGTGTTTGAGTGTAGGTGCCCATGGAGTCCAGAAGTGGGTGTCAGAACCCCTGCAGCTGGAATTATAAACAGCTATGATTTGCCCCAGGTTGGTCCTTGGAAGTGAACATCAGGTCCTCTCCAAGAGCAGTATGCACTCATGCACTGAGCCCCTCCCCAGCCTTAGCCTCTACTCTTGAATTTCCTCTATTAATTTGGGTCCTTTTGCTTTTAAGGGAGTCTTGTGTAGCCCAAGCAGGCCTTAACTAAGTCACCAAGGATGATTTAATAAAATCAACCAATAGGTCAAAAGGCAGAGCAAGCAATCAGTTGACTGGAAGTAACCATAGAGAGTAAGGGCAAGTCGGGAGGTCTGGGAGAGAGAGACACAGGAAGTAGAGGGGAGAGACATCTGGTTGGAAGATTTTTTTTGTTTCAGATGGTGTGGGAGAAACACTTTTCTGAGATGACCATGGGAGGGGAAGGCCGGCTGGCTGCTTTCGGAGCCGGGCAGTGGTGGTGTACACCTTTAATCCCAGCACTCGGGAGGCAGAGGCAGGTGGATCTCTGTGAGTTCGAGACCAGCCTGGTCTACAAGAGCTAGCTCCAGGACAGGCTCTAAAGCTGCAGAGAAACCCTGCCTCGAAAAACCAAATAAATAAATAAATAAATAACATTCGGCTCCCGACATGGAGGCAGCAGAGGCAGCAGCAGGACACAAGGCTCACCGGGGCCTCAGGAGCGAGGTGGCAGCAGGCTCAGGTCAGCCAGGGTGCTGTAGGGAAAGCAACACCAGGAGATCGAACACCTTCCTAGCCTCCTCAGACATGTGGTGTCAGACATACAGGTAGGCAAAGCATTCGTATCTATCTTAAAATAAGAGAGCGAGCAAGGAGAGTAGAATATCAGCATGGGCTGTTTATGCGAACACTGAATTCCACTCTTCCAGTCTCTGGCTGAGGGGCAGAGCAAAATGACAATGGGGACTTTGTGTTGAGAAGTAGCTCATGAGGATGCACACGCTGTGTGGCTGTGGCGACTCTGAGGCCTGCCACCCTCAGGAGTCAGCCTGGTGTAAATGGCTACCCTGCCAAGCAGAGAATGAGTAACTGGAACACCAAGACTGACAGAAACACTACCAGGGCTGGGCAAACGGGGCATCTGAAACTGTCTGTCATGGTCTCAGACGTGGGCTCTGTGAAGGAACACCACCAGCTAAATCCAAGAGGGCAGTGATGGACCCAGCGCCTCCATCATAACATAAATGCTATAGTTTCAAAGAAAAACAAAATTTCTAGATGTAGCATTTCAGATATTCCGTTCTTGGGTGTGACGTTTTTCTTGAGTCTGATCGGATGATATGTAATTTTTAGAAAAACAGTGAAGCTTAATAAGAAAACTTAGGGGCTGGAGAGATGGCTCAGCAGTTAAGAGCACTAGCTGCTCTTCCAAAGGACCTGGGTTCAAATCCCAACACCCACATGGTGACTCACTGTAATCCAGGTCCAGGGGATCTAACGCCCTTTGCTGACCTCCGTGTGCATTCCACATATATGCTGCGCAGATATACAATTAGGCAAAATACCCATAAATACAGAACAAAAAGAAAAAAAAAAAAGGAAAAGGAAAGGGAATGTTTAGTTGGGAGTGTAGCTCAGTTGTTAGAGCGAGGCCTTGGGTCTGACTTCAGAACCTCATAACTCAAGCATGGCGGTGCAACCTGCAGCCCAGCACGTGGGAGGCATAGCACAAGGGATCCAGAGTTCAGGGCCAACCTGAGGAAAGTACATGAGATCCTGTAGAAAGAGATGGAGAGACAGACGGACAACAGATATGAGAACTGCTTCCAACCTGGGAGGGTGGCATGAGCTCCAGGAGGTCGGCCTTCTCGAACCCTAGCAGCGGGGGCATCTCGGTCTCCTGGCTGGGACCTGACAGTTGTGCCAGCTCGGTTACAAGCAGCCGCTGTTCGAGGGTCTCGTGAAACTGAGAATAAAAAGGCAGACTATAAAACTGACAGCCGGAGCCGGGCGGTGGTGGCGCACGCCTTTAATCCCAGCACTCGGGAGGCAGAGGCAGGTGGATCTCTGTGAGTTGAGGTTGCAAAACAAGTTCCAGGACAGCCAGAGCTACCCAGAGAAACCCTGTCTCAAAAAAAAAAAAAAAAAAAACAAAAAAAACCCACAAACAAACAGAAAACAAACTTTTGATTTAGCTGGGCAGTGGTGGTGCGTGTTTTAATCCCAACACTAAGGAGGCAGGTCTATCTATGCAAATTTGAGGCCAGCCTGGTCTACAGAGTGAATTCCAGGAAAGTCAGGGATATATAGAAACCCTGTCTCAAAAATCAAAAACAAAACAAAAAAAACACCAAACAAACAAACAAAAAAAAAACAAAAACACTTTTGACTTGGCCTTTAATCTCAGTACATAGGAGACAGAGGCTCCTATGAGGTTGAGGATAGCCTGGTCTACATGGCCAGTTCCAGGTCAGCTAGGGCTACAAAGGGTTACATCCTGTCTCAAAAGAATGTCATCGCCACCTCTTTACTCCCATGCACCTCTTCTCACACTTTCTCCAAGTCCTCAAGTGAGTCACCGAGTCAGGGAACTGAAGACTAGGGTTCCATCTCCCTCTCCCCTCCCTTCCTCTCTCCCATGGGCCATGCTTCCTTTCCTCCTCTCCTCTCTTCCTACAAGGTCTTACTGTGTTGCCCAGACTGGCCTCACATTCTGCACTGAGCTCTTTCCAGAGCCTCCCACAGCTGCCTACCCCGGAAGTTCTGATTACCGACACCACCCCAGTTCTCTAGCCTCACCTTTTTGTCTTCCGACGTCAGATTTTTGTCCTGTGCCTTCACATAATAGTCCACGAGCAGCTCTTGGATGATTCTCTGTAAGATCTCGTACCTCAGCCACGCCATCTTACGCAGCCTAACTTCATTCCACGCCTCGACATAAAACAAAACCCCTGTCTGAGACTTCTCTCTCAAGGGCTTTCTTTATCTTCCTCCTGCCATCCCTTCTCCTGGGGGCCTTACCTGAGCCTGCTCTTTCGCCAGGGTGAGGCTCAAACCACTTTCGTCCATATGCTGTGAGAGACTAAGTAACAGCTTGCTGAAATTCGGGTTCCGGATCAGGTCCTCTTCAGTCAGGGCACAGGGAGGAAACTGCTTGACACATACTTAAAAAATGACAGACAAAGCAACATTGGGCATCACTTTCGAAACAAACAAAATGACAACCCTGGCTCTGAGTAGGAAAATTCTCTAAATAGAATGCAATTTAAAGGGGAAAATGAAGCCAGGGGCGGTGACACACACCTGTAGTCCCTGCTACTAAGGAGACTGGGGAGGAGCAGCCTTTAAAGCCAAGACATTGAAGTCAGCCTGACAACACAGGGAGACAATGTCAAAAACAAACAGTAGCCGTTTAGAGGCTCAGCTGGTCAGGGCACTTGTCACCAAGTCTGGCCACCTGAGTCAAGTCCCAGAAACCACATGGTGAAGGAGAGCACCCACTCCTGAAATATGTCTTCTGATTGCCCACTTCAGCCCTCACACAAACAAACAAACAAAACCGTGAATATTTGGATGTGGTGGCACACACTTGGAATCTCAGCATTAGGGAGATCGAGGCAGGAGGAGGAGAACTAGGAGTTCGACTTGGGCTACATGACTTCCAGGGGAGCCTGTGTTCTACTGCGAGACCTTGTCTCAAAATACAAATCACAAATAAACCAGAAATGATACTTAAAGGTATTTAAAGTATTTACTTTGTATATAAGGATACTGATCAAAGGAAAACGAGTATCTAATAAAGTAAGGTCTCCAGGACTTGCACACGTTAAGCACAGGCTCAACCACCAGCTACAGCCCCAGTTGCAAAGATAGAGTTTTGGTGAATGGAAATGCAAGGAGTAGAGGGTAGAGTGTGTGCTTGCTGAGGACCTGGTTTGCTTCCCAGCTCCAAGAGGAGGGAGGGAGGGAGGGAGAGAAGGAGGAAGGGAGGGAGGGAGGGAGGGAGGGCGGAAGGGAGGGAGGGAAGAAAGGAGAGAGGAAGAGAGACCTTTTAGTATGAACCACCAGTAACCAAAACACCTCAATAATACAAAGTTACTAGGATTTTTTTTTTTTTAAAGGTTTTCTATGTAGCCCCAGGCTGGCTTTGAATTTGTGATCCTGCCTCACCACCTAAATGCTGGGATTACAGGCATGCACCATCAAGCCTGGGCGTTATCATTAGAGTTCTTGAAGAAGAGAGGGAAAGAGACGTGGCAAATTCCACTGTGGAAGAGACCTCAGTCAGTCACTATATAAGCAAAGCTGAGGAAAGGCGGAAGGAAGCAGCTGACCACTAGAACTCTGTAGCAGAGCTGAGTAACCGGCTTGGGCACGTCAGCACGGACACAAGAGAGAAGCCACAAGGGGGCAGCGTCTTCCAGTTACCCCTTCTGCTCAAGGCCCCTTTTCCACCTCTCTCCCAGGGGCTTTTACCATTACCTACCAAACACCAAGATGTTTACTCTTTGGACTATTATATCCAAAGTCATTTTAGAGACTAAGAAATCTTTTATCTTCATTATCGGGCATAAAATTAGGTGTGGTAGTGCACACGTAGAATCTCCAAACTATGAGGTGGAGGCTGGCTAGCCTGGGCTACAGGAGAAACATGAAAACACAAGTAGGAAAGAAGCCTTTAAGGGACAGGCCAGCCACCGTTACCTTGGCAACAGACTACCAATACAGCATAGCATGAAGCATCGATTGCAGAAGCAGATACTGAATCTGTATGAACAGCTGGTCTAACCTGACTCTCAAACGAAGTCCTCCTAAATCTCCTGAACTTCACTTTCCTCAGAAATGGGGTGAGCCCTTTTCATCACAGAAGCAAGGATCTGGACAAGACCTCCAGAAAAGTCACCAAGCCTTCTGCGGACAGCTACCCTTACCTTGCTGCAGTATTTCCACCCCTTCTCCAGGTGAGCAGAAATCTCCAGATGCCATCTCAATTTCTTGATATTATCCTGTATGGAACCAAATGGAAGAAACTGCCAGACGAACAAACCCCTGGCTGCTCCAGGCGGCGCTGCCTCAGGCGGCCTCACAGGCCCAGCTGGTCTCAGTCTCTGGGCCAGGGAGGCAAGCCTTGAACTTCTGATCCTCTTCAACTGCCTCTGCCTCCCAAGTGCGCCACCCCATCTTCCTCAGAGAAGGGCTGTATCAGACATCATGGATCCCAAACTCTTCAGCATTTCATGGACAAAGTGCCAGAACACCTTACATTCCAAGAACAAAATGTCTCCCAAGCTGTCCAAAAGATGACTCATTCTAAAGAAACCACCCGGCCACCACCCAATCCACTAAGGTCTAATGGAAGTCACCCCCCCACCACCACTACTATTGTGCCTACAAACTGTGGCACTCATGTTCCCGGGAGACTGGGGAATGGGAAGGGGGGCCCAAGGGTGCTTTTTCCCCAGTGACAGCTCAGTTGTAGGGGCATCTCTCTGATTTCCTAGTGTTTTTCTGACCGTGTTCCCTCATGGAAGAGCTGTTGGTCAGGGCAGGAGTGACAGACAGGTGAACCACAACAGCTTTTCCCTTAACGCTAGGAAAGAGCAGTAGGTAAGTAGGTAAGGGGACACAGCTATGGGTGTTTTGCCAGAACCTAGGGTAACTCGGGGGGGGGGAAAAAAAAACGTCATCACCAGAGGGCAGTGAGAAAAAGGAACAGGAACACAAACACTGTCCGCCCATTCATTCCCGGTTTTTGTTTTTGTTTTGTTTTGTTTGCTCCACCCTCTCCTCCAAAGGTGACTGCCCAGCAGCGTTGACTCTGAAGCTTATTAGGGCTTAATGCTTCAGGCCCACAGAATATTGGTTTATTCGCTCCTTTTATAGAGTCACATGAAAGCAAGTAGCCGTTTGTTTTGTAACGTGGACGCAGCTGAGGAGGTGCGATGCTAGGCCTTAGTTTGTGGCTCTGCCCAACCTGATGTTTCTCAGTGAGTCTAAGGGAAACACTTTTCAGATGCCAACCCTCTTCCGCCTGCAAAACCGCGATAACGATTAAACATTAAGAATGAATAACAATCGACTTGTCAACAAAAGCTATTTAGTTAAGTTCAGTTTTACCAATTCAGTTTATTGTTGAGCTACTCCTACAAATAAAGTTTTGCGGGCCAGTTTCAACCGGCCCGGGGTCCTCAGCGGAGCCGCCCGCCTTCAGTGGCTACAGGACGTGACCTCAGGCTGCACCCCACCCTGCGCAGGCATCCGGGGTCCCACGCCCGGGGGTGCCCAGCCCTCCAGCCGTCCCGCACGCTGCACTGGACGCAGATCGACTTCCCAGGTGTTCTCACACGAGGTGACCCTTACAAGGCCCGAGATAATCAAGATGCAGGACGCGCTCACAGGCGCCGACCTACCGTCTGGGCCGCCAAGGAGTCCTAAGGGCGAGCGCGGCGTGGCTGCGAGCTCGCGGACGTCTAGGGCAAACCTGCGCACCCCGCCGACGGGGAGCCGAGGCCGGGGGCTGCCCGGGGTGGCAGCCGGGGGCTGCCGGGAGTGGACGCTCCCGCCAACGGAGACCGGACGGGTCTGAAATTGGCCGGGGGCGGGGCGGGGCGGGGCGGGGCTGCGCTGGGCGGGAACGGAGACCCCGCCCCGGGAGCGCGCGCTCGACTCAACCGCCGGGGAGTCGGAGCTTTGCCCGTTTAATGGAAGAGAGGGCTAAGGCACGGGTGGGTATAGTTAGAGGGAGCAGCCCAGCCCGGAAGCTCAGGCCTGCCTCGGGGGTCCTCGAACAAATCGCACCTCTACCGGCTTCCTCTCGAATGTGTTGTCGTTTTAGATTTATTTATTTAGTTTGGTTTTTCAAGACAGGGATTCTCTGTGTAGCCCTGGCTGTCCTTGCCCTGCAACTATAAAGACCAGGCTGGCTGGAACCTAAGAGATCCGCCTGCCTCCACCTCCCTAGTGTCGAAATGAAAGTCCTATCGCATCCCGGCTGTTTTAATTTTTGTGTGGTTGTGCGCATGTGCCACTCATGTGCAGTGTCCACGGGGGCCAGAAGATGGAGTCAGAGCTCTTTGAGCCGATGTTACAGGCGCTTGTGAGCTGCCTTATGCGGGTCTTGGGACTTGAACTCAGGCCCTCTGCAAGAGAGGTCAGTGCTCTTTAACCACTGAGCCATCTCCTGGCTATTGAATTTCTTTATTAATTTCTTTTATTATTATATCACAAATTGGTTGGTTGTTTTTTTGAGACAGAGTTTCTCTGTAGCTTTGGATCCTGTCCTGGAACTAGCTCGTGTAGACCAGGCTGGCCTCGAACAGTTCTGCCTGTCTCTGCCTCCCAAGTGCTGGGATTAAAGGTGTGTGCCACCACCGCCTGGTGCCTATTGAATTTTTTTAAATATTTTTTAAATATTTATTTATTTATTATGTATACAGTATTCTTTCTGTGAGTATGCCTGCAGGCCAGAAGAGGGCACCAGACCCCATTACAGATGGTTGTGAGCCACCATGTGGTTGCTGGGAATTGAACTCAGGACCTTCAGAAGAGCAAGCAATGCTCTTAACCTCTGAGCCATCTCTCCAGCCCCCTATTGAATTTCTTAATCCAGCCTCCTCTGCTCCCCTTTTATTATTTTTAAATCACATTTTACTGATTGTGAGTGCTACATGTGCTATGGAAGTCAGAAGACACTGGGAGTCGTCAGTTCTTCCAGATACAGGTTCTGGGGGTGGAACTCAGGTCAGAGGCTTGGCAGCAAGCTTCTTGAACCGCTGAGCCAAGTTAACGGCCCCGCCCTCACCTTCATTTCTTGCTCTTCATTCAACTCCTGCCTATACTGGTTTTGCAAAACTAAGGGAAACCAATGAGGAAGTGAGTTATTTTAGAAAATAAGGCGTTTAGCTGGATGTGGTGGTACTACTGGCCCTTCATCCCACCTACTCCAGAGACTGAGTTCAAGAGCAGGCATGAGCACCATGTTGAAGTGGCCATCCCTTCCCTGCCCCCATCTGAATGAAAATTTTATAAGAAATAAACTGCTTCAAAGTTAGGTCTCTTTCTAAAGCTATATTTATTTTGCTGTTATTTATGTGTGTAGGTGTTTTGCCTCTGTGTATGTTCCGCTTTTATGCTTGGTGTTCTGGGATCCCCTGGAAATGGTTAGAGGCACCCTGTAGGTGCTGAGAATCAAACCTAGGTTTTCTAGAAGAGCAATGGTTGAGCTATCCCTCAAGCCCAATTATTAGCTCTCTTGCATAAGAGAACAAATTGATGGAGTGGGGCAAAGTGTTCTAGGAGATGGAACTGTCCACTTCTTCCTTCAGATCAGAGTGGTGCCCGCCCTTAACCCCAGCACTTGGGAGACAGAGGCAGGAGAATCTCTCAGTCTGAGGACACCTGGTCTACATAGAGAGTTCCATCCAGGGCTCCATTGAGAAATCCTGTTCAAAAAAGTGTTGACGTGTTCGGTCGGTACGATCAATAACCAGACTAGCTCAAGAACAACAGATATAATTTAATAATTGAAAAAGGGGAGCCGGGCGGTGGTGGTGCACGCCTTTAATCCCAGCACTCGGGAGGCAGAGGCAGGAGGATCTCTGTGAGTTCGAGACCAGCCTGATCTACAAGAGCTAGCTCCAGGACAGGCTCTAAAGCTGCAGAGAAACCATATCTCGAAAAACAAAAAAAAAAAAAAAAAAAACAAAAAAAAAAAAAAACAAAAAAAAAAAAAAAAAAAAAAAAAGAAAAAGGGGGGAACTCACGCTACAAGAGTGGAAGGTCCGAAATCCAAAATGGTCCCATGAGCACAGCGAGCACCGCATAGAGAAACGCGCACGCCTACCTACCCCAGTTTTTCTACCTGGGCTACAGGTGGCCACACCCTAACCAGAAGTGATTGGTTGAGCTTACCCATCAAAAAGAAAAAAGAAACAAGTAGAGACTTCCACTCCTATACACAGAGGAATGAACCAGTGCGGAAAGATTTTTTTTTTTATGCCCTTGCTCAGAGCACCCATGTTTCGTATTTGATGCTGGAGTGCTGTCATTTTCCAAGGCTTTTAAAAATTGTTCATGCTTCCTCAGTTCTGCAATGCAGCCTCATTAAATACCGGGCCTACACACACACATGCTCAGAACAAAATAGCAAGCAGGCTTTGGAGATTTTTCAACTGGTCAGGGATCTACTGAAATTTCATCTTCAAGTTGTTCTTAAGTACTGGACTACAAGGTTTTGGCAAAGCGGCTCTAAGGCATACAAGTTCCTGAGAGGTGAAGGTACAGACGGCTGCCCTCCAGAAGGGTGGAGAAGATAGCGGTGCAAGCCTGGCATTGGACAGACCTCCAGAGGCGATTATCTCTTTCCTCTTTGTCCCTTTCAAGCCAGGAGACCTGGGGCTACAGACTCCTTCCTGTCAAGGGGGGCAATAACATCTTTCTAGTTTCTCCAATCTCTTAATATTCGTGTCATGATCAAATGAGATAATGACTCAGAATGTGCCTGGGAAAGACTATGAAAGTGAGGTGCCTTACTAAGACACAAAGATAAATGTGACCTAATTCCTACCCCGAGGAAAGTCACAGTCTACTGAGAAGATACACATGCGAAGGAAATAATCCAAGGCAGTAAATAGGTGTCGAAAGGGCAGTTTAGATTATAAATACCAGAGAAACTTCAAGAGGGAACAGACATTTTTTTTCTGCAGAAAGAGATAGGAAAGACTGCGAAATCAGTCTTATGTTCGGTGCACCTGAAAGGAGAGAAAAAAAATTGAAAACATTTAGGACAAATGAAAGAGTCCAGCAAATTGAGGCAGAGACAAGGGCTATGGAGGTGCCAGGAACGAGGCCATCTGAAACTATGCGCGGAAGGGTGACTAGATGAACTCTCTTTGAGACGAGTCAGCCCTCTAGACACTAGAGGGCTGGGAAGATCAGAGCAGCATCCTAGCAGTCAGGAATGCAACAAAGGCAAAGGCGACACAGACTTTGAATCCCAGCACTTGAGAAGTAGAGATAAGCAATCCTCTGTAAGTTCAAGGCCAGTGTGGTCTACAGACTGAGTTCCAGGACATTGAAGGCTACATAGAGAGCCCCCCCCTTCAACAAAACAAACAAAAATGGAAATTCGACAAAGAATTGCAAAAGAACGTTCAAATCAGACCACCTTAAGCAAGAACCCCACCTCTGCCCCATGCTTCCTGCCAACCTCCTTTCCCGTGTGTATGTATTTTTAAAGAACACAGCCTCACTGAGGCATTTTGGCGTAAAATATTTAAAGGGTTTTGCTGCCACTGCGCACTGTCACAAGCCTGCGACTGAACATCACTGACCAGCACGGTAGTCCACACCACCATTCCCAGCATTCAGGAGGCCGAAGCAGGAAGGATCCCAAACTTGAGGACAGTCTGGGCAACTCAGTGAGATCATGTCTCAAAAGGAAACAAAAGAGGGCTTGGGGATGTTGTCAAGTGATGGAGAACTTGCTACTTGAAAGTGTAGCATCCTGGATTCAATCGCCATTATCCTGAATAGATACATGCATATTCATATACATACAAACATATGTGATTGTTTTGTTGTTTTTGTTTTGCTTTGTTTTGAGACAGGCCTTAAACTTACAAATGTAACCCAAGGCTAGCCTTGAACTGATCCTCCTGAATTCACATTTGATTATTCACCCAAATAAATAATCAAATTTAAAAATAAAAAATACAATAAAAATAGTGGGCACAGTGGTAAATACCTTAAATCCCAGCATTGGGGAGGCAGAGGCAAGTAGATTTCTGTGAGCTCAAGGCCAGCCTGACATACAGAATGAGTTCCAGAACAGTCAGGACTGCATAGAGAGACCCTGCCAACAAACTAACAGACAGGGCTAGAGAGGCGGCTCAGCAAGAATACTTGCTGCCCTCTCCAAACGCCTAAGTTTTGTTCTGAGCACCCACTTTGGGCCACCCTGTCAAACAAAAACCAAACAAACATACACACAAATAAATAAACTATAGGCTGGCAGACACCTTTGATCCCAGCCCTTGGGAGACAAAGACAGGCAGATCTTATGAGCTGAGGTCAGAGTAGTCTACAAAGTAAATTTATTTTAGAATCTTACGTAAGTGGAATAAATTAAATGTGTTCTTTTGGTGGTCTGGTCTTTTGCTCACCATAATTATTTTGACAGGTCACTTACCTTGCTATGTGACCCTGGCTACTGAGATCAAAGGTGTGTACCACCCAAACCAGCCTGATTGTTTCTGAAGCTAACATAAAATCTCTGGAAGCTTAGTTTGTTTGGGTTTATATTCAAGGAAGTGCTTCCTCCTCCCTTTCCCCCAAACACCTACCTCCACAAGTGGGATGTAGTGGGCCTTACTGGTTGACAGAATGAATTTTTGAGCACTCCCTCAGCACTTGCTTCATTGGTCCATGCAGTGTCCGGCCTTTATAGGCTGCTGTCTTCCCTGTGCTATTGATCTCACCTTTTGCTCTGCCACACTCCACATACAAAGCACAACTGTAGAAGGAGCGGCAGGGCTGGGTCCCGCCACCCGGCCGCCGGCTAGCTTTACACCCGAAATAATTACACGGAAACTGTATTCATTTAAATACTGCCTGGCCCATAGTTTCAGCCTCTTATTGGCTAATTCTCACATCTTCCTTTAACCCATATTTAGTAATCTGTGTAGCACCACGAGGTGTGGCTTACCAGGAGAGATCTTAACCTGTGTCCATCTCGGAGAGGAGAAGCATGGAGACTCACTATGGCGACTGCCTGAAGTGTCTCCCCAACTCTCCCAGAATTCTGTTCTGTCTACTCCACCTACCTAATTTTCTGTCTCTTAAAGGGCCAAGGCAGTTTTCTTTATTAATTAACCAATGAAAGTAACACAGACAGATAACTCTCCTCCATCACACAACCATTCGTTTCTTAACTGCTCCTTAATGATGAAGCCAAGAATGTGCCCCGATACATCTCAGCTAGATTCCTGCCAGCTGTGTGTGGGGTGCAAGACAAAAACTAGGCAGAGCATCTATCCTCAGTTAATGTTCTCAAGACATTGCTGTTAACCCAGGCTTCTGAAAACCTTGTGTTGACAGAGGTTTCTGTCCCACCCAGTCCTGTAGCCATTCAGTTCTAAAGAAACATACAGGGGTCTACGTTAATTATAAACTATTTGGCCTATTAGCTCAGGCTTCTTATTAACTCTTACAACTTATATTAACCCATAATTCTTATCTGTGTTAGCCACGTGACTTGGTACTTTTTATCAGTGAGGCATTATCATCTTGCTTTCTCTGTGTCTGGGTGACGACTGCAGACTGAACCTTTCCTCTTTCCAGAATTCTCCTATTCTGGTCGCCCCACTTATACGTTCCGCCTGGCTGCTGGGCAATCAGCATTTTATTAAATTAGTAAGTGACAAATCTTTACAAATTACAAGACCATTGTCCCATAGCACCTCTGTGCATTTTAACTTGGTGATATGTGTAAATGGGAATCTGAGAACAGTCTGTAGAACTTTTTAGACTTGGATAGTCCTTTGGTGCACTGTTTAACATTGCAGAAATGAGTGGAAATTTACAGGATTCTTGCACGCACTCTGCCTCCCATACTAGCCAGGAAACAAAATGGTTCACTAAAGAAAGAGTCCCAGCCAATATTTAGTATTCTATTAGTGATACTACAGGACAGTTTAAGTCCACTGTGCTCGACACTAAAAGTATGGGTTTTCAATGGCTAGCTGCAAAGTCGGGACATGAAAATAGTCATTGGACTAGTATGGTGGCATGGTGGCTTTCATTTGCCATCCTAGAACTCAAGTGGATAAAGTCAAAGACTAGTCAACCTAGACTACGTCTCAAAAAGACAAAAATGAACCAGGCTAAAAATAAATAAATAAATAAATAAAAATTAAAAAAAAAAAAAAAAAAAGAACCAGGCTGTAATAGCACACGCCTTTAATCCCAGCTCCCAGCACTCGGGACGCAGAGGCGGAGACAGGCAGATCTCTGTGAGTTCGAGGCCAGCCTGGTCTACAGAGCTAGTTCTAGGACAGTCAAGGCTAAACAGAAAGACAGAAAGACCCTGTCTTGAAAACCCAAAGAGAGAGAGATGGATGCTCTACAGCACCCACAGAGACTGACCAGACTCAGTGGCTCCCAATAAACAAAAATCAGCAAAACCAGTAACAAGAGATGATAACAATAAATCTTCAGAATCAGTCTGCTTTTAAACCACTTGCTCAGAAGAAGTTCTGAACATCAGATGTACCGCTCAGAGTGTCTGCATGTGTCACGGACTGAGGAGCAAGTTTCAGGGAACTGTTTTCAAGGCATTCACTGGAAATGAGGGTATTCACAGTGACAAAGATTCATGATTAAGCTAGGAAATGTCATGGCCATTGTAAGTGCACGGTTTGAGAAGAAAACAAGAAGATAAAAGAAAATATGTAATCAACCTATGACACGAATTTCAAGACAGATGTTTATAATGTACCATTTTAGCCACAGTTTAGCACTTCTGAGGGAATTTTAAGCCCTGCCCCTTATAGCCTCAAGGGCTTGCTCACTGTTCACCAAAACTAAGCAGATCGCAGGGTGTCTACCTTCACCCTGAGACACTATGGAAAGCTGGAATATAACGAGCCCTGATAGAAATTTTAGATCTCAAAGAAAAGCAAAGAAATTTGGCTCAAAAATAGGACAGATTGAAACAATTTTTGCTTAAGGATGATGAGATTGTGCAGGGAAATTTTTCGAGAGAGGAAGGCTTTTTAAAAGCCGGGCATGAAGCAGACTGCACACAGATCCTGTTGTAACCGCGTGCACGCCGTTGTGACTTGATTGAAATCTTGTGCCATGTCGATGAAAGCATTTCCCTGGGGGCTGGAGAGATGCCTCATCAGTTAAGAGCACTGTGGCTGCTCCAGAGAACCCTGATCAATTCCCAGCACCCACATGGTGGCTCAGACTCTGCAACTCCAGTGCCAGGGACCCAACACCCTCTTCTGGCCTCCATGGCACTGCATCTACGTGATGTGCAGAAATACATGCAGACAAAACACCTATACACAACAGATAGACTAATAGGTGATAGAAACAAATAGATTATAGAGAGATGGGTGATAGATGGTAGATACAGTTAGATGATAGATAGAAGACAGAAGATAGAAGATAGATAGACAGAAGATAGAAGATAGATAGAAGATAGATAGATAGTAGATATAGTTAGATGATAGAAGACAGATAGAAGATAAGAGATAGATGATAGATAAATAAATAGATGATAGATAAATGATAGATATAGAGATAGGATAGATAGAAGATAGACAGGCAGACAGGCAGACAGACAGACAGACAGACAGACAGACAGACAGATAGATAGATAGATAGATATAAATAGATGATACTTAGATGGTAAGCAAGCTAAGTTGCTGATGAAAGAGGCTCTCCCTTGCAATCCATACACTAACTGGGAGACACGGGCCATTCCAAGGGCACTTGAGGTTTCATGCTTGGGAAGAACTCACGTTGTGATCTTGAAACACCTCCTAAGAGTAAAGTCTTATGATAAGAAAAGCAAAAGCAAGAGGAAGCTAGCAATTGAGTGTACTTTCCACATTCTATTTACCAATGAGAAATTTAGTTCAGCTAATTTACAATATTCACCCATGATAGCTAAGGCAGTTACAACACTCAAGTTGTAACACTCAAGTGATTGACCCATGTGACTGTGACTTAGGCATAAACTCTAAGTGCCATGGGTACAGGTGTGGGATGTGGGTACAGGCGTGGGCTGTGAATACAGGCGTGGGCTGTGGGTACAGGCGTGGGCTGTGAGTACAGGTATGGGCCAGCATGTTCCCTAGTACATATTCTTTATTCTTTCCTGTATTTTTATTTCATAAATATACAGACTTTTAAAAAATTTTTTATTTATTTTTATTTTATGTGCATTGATGTTTTGCCACAGGTGTTGAGTCTCCTGGAACTGGAGTTAAGATAGTTGAGAGCTGCCATGTGGGTGCTAGGAATTGAATGAGTCCTTTGGAAGAGCAGTCAGTGTTTTTAACCACTGAGTCATCTCTCCAGCCCCCAGAGGGCCTGAGTTCTGTTCTCAGCACTCATGCTGGGCAACTCACAATTGCCTGTAACTTCAGCTCCAGGGGTTCGAAGACCTCCAGCTTCCATGGGTGCCTGCGCTCACATGTCTGTACACACACAATTTCAAATAAGAAAACTGGAGGGCAGGGGTGACACACACCTTTAATCCCAACACTCGGGAGGCAGAGACTGATGGATCTCTGTGAGTTTAAGGACAGGACAGCCAGGGAATTGTTACACAGAGAAACCCGATCTGAAAAAGACAAGAGTAAAAAAGCAAAACAAAACAAATAATAATAAAACTTAAGAAAAAAGTTTGAGAGACAGAATGAGAATATACTGGCCCAATGGCGCCTTCCTGAAATCTCAGCTACTTGAAAAACTGAGATACAAACATCTTAAATTGAAGGTCTGCTTGGCAATTTATTGAGATCCTGTTTCAAAATAAAAAGTTAAAAAGAAAGGCCTGGTTTGGGGTGAATGTGGTGCATGCCATTAATCCCAGCACTCAGGAGGCAGAGGCAGTTAGAGGCCAGCCTGTTCTACAGAGTGAGTTCCAGGACAGC
Organism: Arvicola amphibius; assembly: GCF_903992535.2. Taxonomy (NCBI): domain Eukaryota; kingdom Metazoa; phylum Chordata; class Mammalia; order Rodentia; family Cricetidae; genus Arvicola; species Arvicola amphibius. Next base: position 60,662,002 of record NC_052059.1, on the reverse strand, counting down.
CAGGGCTACACAGAGAAACTGTCTCAAAGGGGAAAAAGCAAAGAAAAGGAAAGGAAAGGAAAGGAAAGGAAAGGAAAGGAAAGGAAAGGAAAGGAAAGGAAAGAAGAAAAGAAAGGTCTGTTGATATAGTGATATAGATCAATGGTAGAGTGCCTCTCTAGTATGTGTAATACCCTAGGTTGGATTCCTACAAACACACACACACACACACACACACACACACACACACACACGAGGGAGAGAGGTATGTTTAGGATGCATTGGCTTTGGGCTAAATTCCAGAACCACTGCTTCCTAACACACACTCAGATAGTCTGACTAGTATGCACAAGGTCTTGAGTTCAATACCCGGCATTAATAAAAACAATTAAACTCTCTATACATAGACTCTGCACTTGGCAACAGGATTTATACTGTGGGCTGGCACCTCCTGATCTGCAGTCAAGCCGTATAGCCTCGCTCATCAGCACGCTGTACCCTGGGCTATTAGGTCTTTTATTCATACCAATCAATTACTTTACACTCTCCTTGGCAAGTTGCTTATAATCTCAAGTCGTTTTATGTGTGTATTTGTCTCCCTGGCTAGACTGTTCCCCTTCAAGGGCAGGAACCCTCCAGCAGTGCATTTCCTTTGTTTTGATCAAAGTACAGTTAGTTCTAATTAACAATGTAACAGACACAGACCAAAACAGAGCTTTTTTGTTTGTTTGTTGGTTGGTTTTCCAAGACAGGGTTTCTCTGTAGCTTTGGAGCCTGTCCTGGAACTAGCTCTTGTAGCCTAGGCTGGCCTCGAACTCACAGAGATCTGCATGTCTTTGCCTCCCTAGTGCTGGGATTAAAGGTGTGCGCCACCACTGCCGGGCTCCCAAACAGAGGTTTAATTTCTGTTGCTTGTGTCCCTTGGTTTCCCAAAAATGTCATAACAAAGTGTTTATCTTACAATAAGTAAGCCTGGGTCATTTACCTATGGTGGTGCCACTATGGTAAGGGGTGTTGGGAAGAAGTGAGAGGCCCCTCATTCACCTTCAGAGGTCATAAAGCATCATTGACCCTGAATGAGTCGTATCACCAAGGGATGCTATTTTTTGCTTCTGGTGTGTATGATGGATGTGTGTGTTTGGATATGTGTATGGTGTATGTTATATGCGTGTGATATGTGTATATGTATGTGCGTATGGTATATGTATGTGATGTGTGTATATGTGTGCGTGTGTGATGTGTGTGTATGAGACACATGTACATGAGTACGTTCCATATACACACAGGGCCAGTCCAGGTCACAGAGTGTCTTCTGTTACTCTGTCTTATCAATTGCAGATAGGGTCTTTCAGCAGCAGAAACTGCTCGGTGTTGGCTGATTGGCCAGCGATCCTCAGAGATGCAGTAGGCGCTGTCTCCGCCATGCTTGGGTGGCAGTGGCACAGCCATGCCAACCACTTCAGCAGATGCCAGGGACTGGAACTCAAATCCTCACACTTGCCCAGAGCATGTGCTCTTACCCACTGCGCCATCTCCCCAGTCCGTCTGTCTTCATTCTAGAAGGAAGGAGACTATTCTCCAAAACCGTGCCGTTTGGCTCTCACCCACTAAAGTTAATCAGCTTCCTCCTGATCAACTCCTGCCGCACAACCAGCTCATCCTTTCCGAGTCAAGCTGGAGGCAAAATAATATTCAATACACAGTAAAAAGAATTTGCTGGACTAGCAAAATGGCTCAGTGGGTAAAGGCACTTGACCTGCTGACCCTAATTCAATCGCTGGACTCCCTCCCCCAATCCCATGTTGGAAGAGAGAATCAACTCCAGAGGGTAGGCCTCTGACCTCCACACACAGGTGATGGCAGGCACATGCCCCTCCCCCATAAATAAATAATTATTTTTAAAAAACTATAATTATGGGCTGGAAAGATGGCTCAGCAGTTAAGAGCACTGGCTGCTCTTTAGAGGTCCTGAGTTCAATTCCCAGCAACCACATGGTGGCTCATAACCATCCATGATGAGATCTGGTGCCCTCTTCTGGCCTGCTGGCATACATGCAGGAGGAACATTGTATACATATAAATAAATAAATCTTTTTAAAAATTACAATTATAAAAATAAGATAAAAATAGAATCAGGCACGGTAGAGCAAACTTTTAATCCTGATAAACAGAGACAGGCAGATCTCTAGGAATTTAAGGGTAGGGTGGTCTACAGTATGAGACCCAGCACAACCAAGACTACAAGTGAAACTTCACATCTTAGTTAGGGTTTCTGTTGCTGTAATGAAATGCCGTGACCAAAAAGCATTGAGGAGGAAAAGATTTGTTTGGCTTTCACTTCCACATCACTGTCCGTCACTGAAGGAAGTCAGGACAGGAATTCAAACAGGGCAAGATCCTGGAGGCAGGAGCTGATGCAGAAACCATGGAGGGGTGTTACTTATTGGCTTGTTTCTCGTGGTTTCCTCGACCCACCTTCTTATAGAACCCAGGACCACCAGCCCAGAGATGGCACCACCCACCAGGGGCTGGGCCCTCCCCCCATCACTAATTGAGAAAATGCCTTACAACTGGACCTCATGGAGGCATTTCCTCAACTGAGGCTCCTTCCTGTCTGATGATTCATGATTCTGGCTTGGGTCAAGTTGACACACAAAACCAATCAGTACACCTTGTCTCAAAAAAGAAAAAAAAATCAGGAGGGACTAGAGAGCAGCAGTTTATGCAGAGAGAAGATTTGGATTTGGATTCAATTCCAAGCATGGTTATGTAATGGTTTCCTCGGAGATTAAACCATTCCATCCTGTAGGAAGCTCCTAAAGCCAAGGAAGGTAACATCTCCAAAGAACCTCAGGAGGGCTAGAGAGATGGCTCAGTGGTTAAGAGCACTGACCGCTCTTCCTGAGGACCCAGGTTCAATTCCCAGCACCCACATGGTGGCTCACAACTGTCTGTAACTCCAGTTCCTGGGGATCTGATGCCTTTTCTGACTTCCGCCGGCATCAGGCATGCATGAGGTGTATACATATAAAATCAATATTTTAAAAATAGAAAGAAACAAATTCTCCCTATGTAGTCCCGGCTGGCCTCAATTTCGAGACTTCCCTGCCTCTCTTCTGAGTGCTGGATTACGGGCATGCCCAGCCTAGCAATCTACTCTTATTTTCAAGACCAAGAGTTACTCCTTTATAGCCCAGACTGACAGTGAATATACTAGGCTCTCTTTGTGACTGGCGTGGCTGAGACCCAATCAGCAAAGTCAATCAGGGACAGACAGGACACAGAGGACTGAGGTTGGTGAGATGCCTATGGAGCCTCATCACAAGGCCACTGAGCTAGCTGAGTGAGGTCAGCCTCAGGTATGGGTGCTTCAAAAACACAGTGGATGAAATGTTTTCCAGTACTAGAGAGGCAATGGCTCAGGAGGTCAGGATGCTTAAATGCCCTACGGAGGACCTGAATTCAGTTCCCAGCACCTACATCAGGTGGCTCACAACTCCAGCGAATCTGACACCCTCTTTTGGCCTTTTTTGTGCACACATCACATATACATACATACACACACACACACACACACACACACACAAATACACACACACACATTTAAGACAAGGGCTAGGAATGGCTCAGCAGTTAAGGGTTGCTAGCTGCTGTTTCAGGGGGGCCCAGATTGGATTCTCAGCACCTGCATAGCAGCTCACAAAAGTCTGTGACCCCAGTGCCAGGGACCTGAGCACTTCCTCTTCTCCCGTTATCTGAGCACCAGGTACATGTGGTGGTGCACTCACCTACACACGGGCAAAACACATAACGTTAAAAAAAAAAAAAGAAATTAAAGACTCTCAAAAATTTTTTGAGTTTTAAACAAAAAGTTTTGGCTAACCTTTATTTTCCTCATCTTTTACATTCCTGTAGTGGCATTTCATGTGTATTTTAATAAATAAAGCTTGCCTGAGGATCAGAAAAGTAAAACAGCCACATAGGCCAGCCTTACAGGTCAAGCAGCAGTGACACACACCTTTAATCCCAGAACTAGAGAGGATATAAAATGGGAAGAGACAGCTCTCAGGCTCAGTCTCTCTTCTGACATTCCTGGAGGCAGGATTGCCATTTTGGACTGAGGTAGTGGCTGGTTGTTTTGCTTTTCTGACCTTCAGGTTGAACCCCAATTTCTGTCTCTGCCTCACATTCCGGTCCTTGTGCTTTCTTACTTTGTTTTGTTTTGCTGTTTTTGTTTTGCTTGGCATAGCTCCGGCTGCCCTGTAACTTGCTCAGTAGACCAGGCTGACCTCGAATTCATAGAGACCCATTTGCCTCTGCTCCTAAGTGTTGGGCCGTCACACCCAGCTGCTCTCTTTTTGCGTAAAAGATACAGTCTGAAAAACTGCACACAGCAGGCTCATGCACCGGGAAACAGCTCACTGTCTATGGAAGGGTCCTGGTTATAAGTGCAATCTTTCCAATCTCCTGGCTCAAGAGCACCAGGAGGCAGCGGTCAAGACTCTCAGAGAAAGAAAACCACTCAAACTCGCGTCACGCCCCCCCCCATGCCCACCTCCACCCATTAGTGATGGGGTGTGCACTAGGCAAACACTGTCCCATTGAGCTACAACCTAGCCATCGGCCTTGAGCCCAGGTTGACCTCAAACTTTTGATCCTCCTGTCTCAGCCCCACCCCCATGCTAGAACTACAGGTACATGCTATTATGCTAGAAGCCAATATTTTTTACTTATTTTTATTCTTATGAGCGTTTCCCCTACATGTGTCTATGCAACACATTCATGCCTGGTATCTGAGGTCAGAAGGCACTGGAGCCCCTGGAACCAGAGTTACAAAGATTGTAAGCTGTGATGTGGGTGCCGGGAACAGAACCTGGGTCCTGTTTAAGAGCAGCAAGCACTATTAACTATTAGTCTCTCCAGACCCCTGAACTTTCGGCTCTCCTGTATCTACTTCCTGAATGCTGGAACCACAGACACCAGCCCATGGGCCCAGTCCCGTCTTACTCTCACTCGTTTTTGCCGACATTTTTATTCCGTGTACCTATGCTACAGCACCAGTGGAGACCAGACAACTCGTGGGAGTCAGCTCTCTCCTTCTACCATGTGGCTTCTGGGGATTGAACTCAGGCGAGCAGGCTTGGCAGCCAAGTAGCCTTTAGCTACTGAACCACCTCACCGGTCCCCCCGGGTTTATCCCTGTTGGGTTGTGACCAGAGCTGTCCAGAGCAAAGAGCTCAGATCAGCTGTCGAAGCAACTTTCTTCTCACAGAGAGACCCTAACTTAGCATTCTTCCCCTTTCTCCATTGTAGTACTGGTATGTTAGTAACTGGAGTGTCTGAGGTAGCCAAGTGAGGGCTACTACTGCTGTATCCACACCATCTTACCAATTACCAGCAATCACCAACAGTAAGGATAAATATCGAGGGGCAATCTGGGCATCCTGTGCTGACACAGGGTAGCTGGTTGCTCCCCTGCTGCAGCCTATCCCTCCGGGAGCCTCAGGCAGTATTAGCACAGACCGAGATAGGAAGGAGACCATGGGTGGGAACGGAGGGAAGCCAAAAGTACAGTGGATGAGTTTCCTCTAGGAAGTTCAGAACCAAGAGGCTGAGTGTCCAGATCCACAAGCTCGCCTCTTTCCCCAGCCTAGCGGAAAAATGTCCCACTCTCCCGGGACCTTGTAGTTCCTCATTCAATAATAGTTCAGAAGTCTCAGCTGAACAACAAGCAATTTAAATTTCAGGATGTTTTTCTGAAAATACATTTCCTCCAGCTGGTACCCAACTGTATTTATCTGTTCTCTTCCTCACTTGGAGACCCTATCCTTGCAATTCTCAGAAAACAAACATATAAAAAATAAAAATTAAAAAAAAATGTAAAAGTCAGACCAATGTACCAAAACTATAAGGAGTTCCATTATGTTTTTTCTTGTTTTCCTTTTTTTTTTTTTTTTTAAGACAGAGTTTCTGTGTAACAGCAGTCTTGAATTTGCTTTGTAGACCAGGCTGGCCTTGAACTCTCTGCCTCCCTCCCAATGCTGGGATGAAAGGCATGTGCCATCACTGCCCGGCTCCCTTACATCTTCAAGGCATAAATACCAAAGTAAGAAACAAACACAATACACTCGCCAAATATCGGTACCAATTATTATTTATTGCTAGGATTTAAACTTCTTTTTAAGTGTCGGAGAAGCAGGAAAAGACACCCATGGAGGCAGGGAGAAGTCTGATCACTTACAAAGTGCCACAAGGTTGGTAATGGAGGGTGCTAATAACTGGGGTACTCTTGACGGACAGGCAGAAACACTGAATGCTCGGTGCGATGCAAAGAACAGCACACTATAGAAACACTCAAAGGGGACTGAGCTCTTGACAACAAATGAACCAAACTTTCAGCCAACAAGTGAACGTGCTTTAACATATCGGCCTTGGGTGAACTCAAGCTTCACTTAAGCGGACTAGAACCAAGTCAAACCATCTTGTTCTCTCCAGCTTCCCCGAAGCCTGGAGCTGCAGGGCTGTAGCAGGTCCAATGCACGGTCCCTTTAAGAGGTGGGCCTCAAATGGTAAACTACTGCTAGGGAACTAAATGTAAAAGTCACCTGAGAAAAAAGGGGTTGCAGAGGGGGCTGCACACATGGATACAAATGTATCCACATGTGCCAGGCTAGAGGGCTCAGTGCATTTAAACCACAGTGGGGCTAGCCTGAAGCTTCCTGGACATCCCACCCAGAAAGTATCACACACAGAGACCTGCTCATTATGTCTAGCAACTGAGAAAAACAGCAACCAAGGACAGGCCCTACTCAGCCTCCCCAGGTCCCTGAGAAACAGGCATCACAGGCAGCAGGCCCCCCCAGAGCTGGTCCCCATCCCAGCAGACAGACGGGGAGCTCTCTAGTCCTTAGGGAGACAGCCGAGAAATGACTCATCATGGAGTCCAGGGCTTCCAGCCCTTCATGCAGACAGAGATAGGACACTGTGGGAAAGGCCTGGCTGACCCTTCTGTTGGGTACAACAGACTGGGGGTGGTTTCTGCGATGTCCTCTCGTGTGATCCAGCCAGCGTTGGAATGTTGCTCGACTTCTACAGAAACACACACTGGAAATATATATCAGAACCCGATGTTCAGAAAGTACTGACACCCGCCCGTGTGTGCTGGGGCAATCGCTGCGGCACAGGCGGCACACGATGAAGGCCAGTCCACCCTCCTGGCAATCAGAAGGTTCCTCCTCCGCAGCCTATTTGGAATGTTAGGATCTTTGGGTCTCTGGCCTTTGGGGCCTCCCCAGAGACCTCTTCACAAGGATTGCAGAGTGCATTCCTCGCCTCGGCTGGCCAGAGCATTTCTCCACAGGGGTGACGGCAGCAGGAACTACAGCTCAGATATAGTTGGTAGGGGGCTGTCGGGCATTGAGTCGCTGCATGTGGCAACCGTGACAGAGCAAATGTCCATCAAGAGGGAAGCAGCAGCAACCCTCCTCGTCACTCAGCTGCATGCGGCAGTCCTAAGGAAGAAGACAACTAGTTCACCACAGCCCAGGCTTCCCCCCCACACTGAGGCCATCTTGGGAGTCTGTCCTGCTCAATGTCAGACTAGCCAATGACTGGGAGATGGTGGCCAGGCAGGGAGGGTGGAAGTGAAAACCCAAGAAGCCCTCCATCTGGACACCAGGGGTCGCTGCTGTTGCAGAGATAATGGCACAAGCTCCACCTCCAGCAGTTCACTCTTGGGGAAGCCACATTCAAAACCACATCAACAACCAGGACCAGAAGAGTAGCTACCAGAGGACAAGAGAGACTGGACACAGGTCACAACAGTGTCCCGCATCATTTCCACAGATGCCCAGTTCCCCTCCCAAACCCCAACTTCCCTCCATCAGCCCTGAACACTGATACTGACCTCACAGTGGTAGCACTCAAAGTGATAATCACGGTCCATCGATACCACCCTCACAATGTCCTCACAGCCCTGAAACACGGAGAGCCCCACGGGGGTGAGTGCAGCATAGTGTCCCCGAAGTCACCGTCCCATCCACAGAAACCCTCCCGCTCCAACAGGTAGATCCTACAAAGGCCTCTCTGCAGTTAGATACAATCCCATGTAGCTTTGAGATGTTTTAGCAACCCCCTACCAGAATGCTACCCCTAACCACAGCACGGCTCCAGGACAGTAGCCTCCAAGCCTGCGGCTCTCCCTCCATATAGGGGCGGGGTTTTCCCTACTCCCCCCCCCCCCCCCCCCCCCCCCGTGTGTAGAGAAGCAGGGGAAGGGGGGAAAGGTGGGGAAAGGCGTGGCTGAGCACAAGTCGGTCTAAGAAAGAGGCCTTTGGCTTTTCTCCTAGGCATACCCCCTCCACACATAGCTTAAATAGTCTCTGACCCCATTTTTACCAGCTGAAGGATAATTTCAGTCCCTGTATCTGGTGACCTTGAGAGCCTTGTTCTCTGGACAGGGACAGAAGATATGGAGCACAGGCCCAGCAAGACTATCTGACATTCCTGGGTCCGGAAGTTTAGGTCAGGGTGGTGACCCCAAGAGCAGAGTCACACGGGAATCTTCCAGAATGTACATTCCTCAGAAGTACCACTTCCCAAGGGAGGCTAGGCCGCATGTCCCCATCTCTTCCCAAGAGGCAGCAGTACTGGCTGCCCTGTGGAACTCAGACACACTGACCTCTGAGGGGAGGATGGGCTGTCCACAGGCCGCACATTTTGGGGCATAATTTCTGAAAGAGAGAAACACAGATCAGCTGAGGCTGAGGGACCCCTGGGCCCAGGACCACATCTTACCTCCCCCCGAGGGCAGACTCACTTGTGGTAGTCAGTGACGCAGTACACCTGGTTGGAGAAGTCCACGGTGAAGGGGACACCATCCAGGCACTTGTTACAGACGATGCAGCGGAAGCAGCCTGGGTGATAGGATTTCCCCATGGCCTGTAGGATCTGGCTCGCAGGGTGGGAGGAGGATCAGTCTCCGTTCTGTCTTGGGCTTCAGCTACCCATTATGTTCCAACCCCCTCCTGTCCTCCTAGAAGAATGCTACATAATTTGAGGGGACCAAGGAGTCTTAAAATAAAGGCAGAAAAAAAAATCCTAACAAAGGTCTCAGAAACTTCCAGGCCCGTGGATTTTTGTTATTTCTTGGAGACAGGGTCAAATGTATCTTAGACTGGCCTTAAAAACTATGTAAGAGGATGACCTTGAACTCCAGACCCTCTTGCCTTACTTCCAGAAAACTGAAATAACAGGCATGCGTGTACCACCACGTCTGGGATGTACAGTGCTAAGGGAAGAGGAACCCAAGGCAGTTCATGTAAGGCATTCGCTCAACCAACAGAACTGCCGCCTCTGGCCACACCTAACCTTTTTATTACAACTTGAGGTAGGTGCCAGAATTTTTATTTTTTTCCCCCAATCCTTCCCAGGTATCTACTGGATGGCCATAGGTAGGAATCACAAATCTAGCTGGGCAATGGCGGCACACTCCCTTAATCCCTGCCTGTGGGAGACAGAGGCAGTGGGATCTCTGAGTTCAAGGCCAGCCTGGTCTACAGAGTGAGTTCTAAGACAGGCTCCAAAGCTACACAGAGAAACCCTGTCTCGAAAAACAAAACAAAAAAATCAAACAAACAAAAATCACCAATCTAAATTGAGTCCTTTTTTGTGTGTGGCGGGAAGGATTTCAAGACAGGGTTTCTCTGCATAACAGCCTTGGCTGTCTTGGAACTCACTCTGTAGATCAAGTTGGCCTCAAACTCACAGAGCTCCAACTGCCTCCAGCCAGTAGCAGAAAAGGGAGCAATGCTCACCTAGCTCAGGCTGGAGGGCAGGATGTGTCTGTACAGTTGGTGTTGGGGGTGGGGGGACGACAGATCACAGGCCCAGCAGGGTGAGACTAGGGTTACAGATTTGCTCTCATGGACACAGGGGTAGCAACGTGGGACAGGACTGGGGACGAACGGTGAGAACATGGATCACTAGAGAGAGATAGGGTCCCTCAGCCGCCTTCTCTCATGCTTACGAAGCCACCAGTTCTCCCCTCATGGCCAGGTCTCGGCTGAGGTGCATTTCTTACCTTCTCTAAAATCAAGTGGCCGCAGACACAGCACTTCTCAGCTGCCTCCTGAAACCCTGAAAACTGGAGAAGGGAGAAGGGGTGTCACCAAGACAAAAAAACGATGGACCCCAACCCAGTGGGTGGGCCGCCACCCGAGACTGTCCCAGAGTCAGGCAGAGCGACGCTCCTGGCTCACCAGATAATCTTCCTCACAGTAGACAGAGCCGTTGACGCTGTAGAAAGCCTTGCAGCGCAAAGTCCGTCCTAGGAGCAGCAGAGAAGGGGCTGGAGCCTAGGTTTGGGGCTCTCAGGCAGGGCTTTTCCGCCTCTGGTCCCTGCTCCCCAGTGCTGCACAGGACAGCTTTCCCTTCTAACTGTCTAGTCTTCCTTCCCAGACAAAAACACCATGTGTATATAGAGACTGAGGCAGGAGGATCAAGAGTTTAAGGTCAGCTTGGCCTATATAGTAAAGCCTGCCTCAAAGAGGAAAAAAATGAAGAAAAAATCCCATATAATACAATTCTAATTGGCTTTGGTCTCATTGTAGCCAACCTTTCCCTTTTTATGTTTTTAAAGATTTTTATTTATTATGTATACAGTGTTCTGTCTGCATATACTCGCCAGAAGAGGACACCAGATCTCATTACAGATGGTTGTGAGCTACCATGTAGTTGCTGGGAATTGAACTCAGGACCTCAGGAAGAACAGTCAGCGCTCTTAACCTCTGAACCATCTCTCCAGTCCCCCCCAACAATGTTTCTATTCCCTGCTCCTCTAGCTCCTGCTTTCCCACACCTCCTCAGGGCCCAGTGCACAGGGAGCCACTTGAGAGCCAAGCCAAGGTCAGGCAGGCTGGTGCGCTAGGACCAGGTTGATTTATTTGCCTGAGCACCCTTCCCAGACCTTGCCCTCTGGGACCTCTAACCTAGGTTCCTTTGTTCCAGTCAGTATCTGGCTCTCACATCTGTCTAGCTCCTTCCTGCCACATGCTGTCCCTATGGCGGTCAGGACAGCTGGGAGTTACTGCTTTGTAGGGGAGCTTAGAGGAATGCAGGCGTCTCCAGGGTCAGAGGCAGGTGGATCATTATTTCCCTTCGGACCAACATCCACAGAGCTACCCTGTACGAACTAAGTGGTCACAGATAAGCAAGGTGTGTGGAGGTGGGGGAGGGTTCCGTCGGCTAGAAACGCTCACTTAAATGACTTGGGAGACGAAAGGAGAGGACATACCCGGAAGAGGCCCATGAAAAGGACAGCCAGAACAGCCCAGAGAGATGCAGGCAGAAGCTGGGGGGGAGGAAGAGAAAAGCTGAGCGCTGGAGTCAGACAGGCAGAGATAGGAGATTACAGGGTTAGCCAAAGAATCAGAATGGGTAAGCAGTGGAGAAGGGATAATGAGAGGTGAGGGAGGGTGTGGTGGGGGGGGAGCACCCCCACAGAGGGCCTCCTGAGCTAACAGCAGCAGCAGACATTCCTGGAGTGTGATGTCATCAGCTTGGCATGGCCTGGTGGCCTCCACTCTAGTGAGGTGGCTGAACTCTGACCAGCCAAGAGAAAACCCTCCTCCCCACCCCCCCACACCAGCTACCCATTTCCCCCAGCCCACACCCGCCCTTCCCACATTCCAGTCTTTCACTGTCGCCCCAGGCAACTCTGCTGCCCAAGACCAAACCTCACCGAGAAGAGGTGGGGCGGGAGCCCAAGGCTGGGCCAGCAGGGAGGCACAAGAAAAAGGAAGGTTCACAAGAGAGAAGGCTGGAAGACAAGAGAACTCCCAAAAAGCAGACCCCACTCAGGGAGGGAAGTCAGGTAGCACTCAGACAGGCATGCAGGAGCTAGGGCAGCTGCGGGCCCTGACAGGTGTTTCATTCCATGAAAGGGTGGGGGGGTAGGGTGGGGGTGGGGGCGAGGGGGCTGCAGCAGGTGCACTCACCACAGGAGCAGCAGACAAAGCACTGGGTGTGATAGAGGCTGTCCAGGGCCTGGCAGGCGTTGCTCTGCCCGTAGATGCCTTTGTTGCACTTGATGCAGGTGCCTGCAAGGGAAGAGCTGGTCAGTGTCTCGCCCCCCCCATTCCTCAGCACGGATCTAGGCACCCCAAGCTTGCTCAAATGTGCTTGACTGACGTGACAAAGGACACAGCTCCCTTAACGTTTGAGAAGAGAGGGTGACCAGAAACGGGAAAGCAAGCTCGACTTGTAGAATGGTTGCCTACAGAGTGTAAAGCCCAGGTTCCACCCCTGGCACCAAGGAAATGTCTGTGGTAGTGTACAGTGCAACCCAGCAGTCAGGAGGCAGAGGCGAGAGGGACCTGGAGCTCGAGGTTACTTAGGCTACACAACAGCTGAAACCTATGAGACCTGTCGCAAAAAACAAACAAAAACAAAAAGCAGAAGAAGAAGAAGAAGAAGAAGAAGAAGAAGAAGAAGAAGAAGAAGAAGAAGAAGAAGAAGAAAGGAAAAAATAGGGTGCAGCCCTTGACTCGGCAGATCTATCTTCTTAATTCGTGGAAATTCTCTAAACACCTATTTTGCGCTTAGCACAGAACCCAATCCTAAAAAAAAAAAATTGTTCAAGATGCTTTGTTTCTTTTGGGACAAGTGAGCAAGCGAGAAGCGGTGGGCGATGGAGATGCAAGCACACGGGTTCAGCGGCACCTGGAAAAACTTCATAGCCAAAACAATCCAGGCCCACGAGGTAAAAACTTCAGTTTTTACCAACCATAAAACTCGATCTGGCCCAGCAAAGGGCCTTTTGTGCCGGTGGGCCACGTAAACAATCCTCTAGGGAAATCAATAAAAACACAGTTGGGGCTTCAGGGGCCAGGAATGTATAGGATGGGGCGGGGGAGTGTGGCAGACCGTATCATGGCCTTCCTGACACGTGAAACGGGGCTTAGCTGCGCTTCCCCGGGACTCTCCACTAACATGCATACACCTGGCTCTGGAACCAGCCTTTCCTGGGTGTGTTCTTCCTTCCCTCCACTCCCCAATTCCAGGCCCATGACTGAGGGCTAAGACCTGTCTTTGGGGAGCAGATCCCAACGGGCCTGCCCCACCTTTCCCCCTCGGCACACTGCCACACTCCCTGCCTGTCGGGGCCCATCCCAGTCTTTGCCCAGGGGCTTTGGGAGCTGGTGCGGCAGCTGCAGCAACTGATGGGCCCGGGCCTGTCCTGTTCCCACCCTCTGGCAGCTGGGCAGAGTTGAAGCCAAGAGGGCCCCCTAACTAGAGACAACAGTAAAAGTAGAAGGCTACTACTAGGCCAGTCTGCTGTAAGGGCTCTGTCAGCGGCAACCTGGCCTCATCTCTGAGTTCAAAAGGTGTTCTCCTTTCTCATGACCAGAGGAATTTGCCCAAGACTGCCATGCCGGGGGTCCCGTCAGAGCCGCGGACACTGTAGAAAGAGGAAGCTGCTCGGGCACGTTTGCCTCCCCTTCGCTCACAAAACATCCACACCTAGCGTCTTTCTGCCATTTTACTGCACTTTCTGAGGCTTTCTTTGGGCTCTGACGGTTTAGCCAATGAGACTTCTTTTCCAGCTCTCTCGTGGGTCTCCAAAGGAAATTGTTAAATGGACATCGCCACTGTTTACCTTGAGCAAAGTGATTTAGATCATCTGCTCTGCCCCTCTTTCCCGAGTAAGTCAAAAAGTGTGTGTGCGCGCGCGCGCGCCAGAGCGCGCTGAATTCTCAGGCCCTTCCAGCCTACCTCGGTACTACCTTTGAACTTCTTCACAATTATCCTTCTCTCTGTTCATATTTCTACCCATGGGGAGAGGGGTGTGGAACAGAGGAGGAACACGGACGGTGGGGAACAGAGGGTCCCTGGAACACCTGAGAGCCCCAGAGTCAGGAGTGAGTTTCCTCGATTCAAATCAGAACTACATTATATAATTCAGTAAGGTCTGTGGGGTTTGATAACATCCCACCGCCTAGCTTTAACAACCGATCACTACTTCTTGAAAGGAATACTGGAGAGAGGCTGTGGCCAGGTTTCCTCAACAGGAGCAGGAAAGTAGAACCACTTCTTCCGGTATGATGGTCAAGATTATTAGGGGGTACTCAGTCAATGAATGCCTGGTAGTCACGCAAAGCAGGTATCTATCCAGGGGTAGTGGTCTCCAAGTGGTCATTGGTTTCGCCCAGACTTTCGGAGGCTGGGGAAAACAGGCTGATAGGTACTCGCTGTAATACTTAGTTAAAATATTCCCAACACTTGCCTATTTTAAAAGGCCCCCGGTACACACCTCACCACCAGGACTAGAGCGGACGGGACAAGACTTAAGTGCCCGCTTTCCATTCTAGGGTGTTCAGTCCTCCCACCCAGATTCCATTTCCCCGACAGCAGCCACGACTACGCCGGAGCTAGCAAACATCCCCCAACGCGAGCCCAAGCTCCCCACCCCTCCGCCTGGCGGGCGCCGCCCACGGCACCTGGAGCGCCAGGGCAGGAGTCGGCACGCACGCGGCCGCCCGCCCCGCCCCCCGCGCATTCCCTGGATTCCTACGGGCGGAGCAAGGAGCGGGTGGGGGCGCGGCACGCCGGAGCTTGCAGGAGCCCAGCCGCGAAGGGGGCGCGGGAGGATGCTCTCCGGGCCCCGCAGCGCCTCCTCCTTACAAGGCCTCCTACTGCGATAAGCCTAGGTGCTCCGCTGCTTGAGAAAAAATGAGACTCCCGAGAAAATCAGGAATTGAATTTGTCAGGGATCAGTAGCCTGGTCCCATTAGAAACCTGGCAGGCAGGAACGAGCAAGTGCTTTAGGGTCGGCCCTCTCCCATCGCTCTGGCATCTTTTCTAGTCCGGGGTCTCCGCCTGAAACCCCCGGCCACTGGCAATTTGGACCGTCGGGGTGTTGGGAAACCGCATGCGTTATCGGGTCTCTCGGTTCCCTAGCCTCACCTCTCCTACTCACCAAAGTAATCTTCTCTTGCCTCTGGCTCCCGCATCCGGGCTCGGGAGGCCTCTGGAACGAAAGTACCAGGGGACTCCTCCAGACCCGACGGCTCAATCCCCGAGAGTTCCCCACGGGCACCGGCTTCTCGCCCACCGTGGGTAGCCACCGTCAACCGCAGCAATGCTGTTAGCTCGTCCTGGTAACGGGCCCCCGCGGCGCAGTCCCCGTAGCCCGTAACTGAGTGCCGTCCGGGTTGCGCCCCACGTCTCTCCAAGGGCCCCGCTGTTCCCACCACGGCTCCGGCTAGAGCTCCGGGGCTGCCCAGGGCTGGTGGGTACGAATGGCGGCTCTCCTGGCAGCCGAACCCCACGGGCCGATGAACGCACAGTCGGTCGAGGGCGGCATGGAGCTCCGGGTAGGCGGACGGAACCCCTCCAGAGGAGTAGCCCGCCGGGGCAGTAGTCAGGGGGAGGCCGAATAGGCACGGCCCCGCGGGCAGCGGGCTCCCGTGGCGCTGGTCGTAGCCCATGCTGATGCCGCTGGTCCGGTTGCTGCACGGCCGGCTACCTCCGGCTCCGCCGGGCCCCGCCCCGTCCAGCAGCAGGCTGCCCCGGGGACTCGACGGCTTGCTCGCGTCGCTGGCCGAGCTACTGGCGAAGCTGGAGCGAGGGCTGAGGGCCGGGGCCGTGGTCTCCAGCCGAAAATCAGGAGGCAACGACGGAGGTAGCGGCAAGGCTCGAGTGGGCGGCGGCCCCCCAGGAAAGGACCCTTCGAAGCGCTGCGCCTCAAAGGAGCCGCGTGCGTTCCGCTCGGCGTCCAGGGACCCTGGCTCCCTGGCCGGCTCCAAAGGCTCATCCCCAGGCCCCCCATTAGCTCCTCGGTGTCCTGATTTCCTAGGTCCCCCCAACCCACTCAGGCGCCCCTTGCCTGCTCCTGCGGTCCCATCAGACCCAGACCGGCTCGCTTCGCCCTTTCTGCGGCCGAACTTGGCGCTGCCGGAGTCCGAGAGTCTCAACTTTTCTAACAGGCGACTGGCTTTCTCCCCTAACCGCTCCATGCCCTCGGATCTGGGGCCTGCAGCCCCCTCCCCGCCCGGCACGCTGCAGCGTTAAGGCCCAAGGCCGGGCTTGGGTTCCCCAGGTCTCGGAATCCCGGGGTCCAAAAGACGCACGAGGGCTCAGCGGGCGGCCCAGGTGCCGGGCTCCCGCGATCCCGAAGCATGCCCCGGCGAGAGGGTCCGCTCGCGGCTGGCAGGGCCCACGGCAGGCAGCAGCCGTCCCCTAGTCCACGCGTCGGCTTGCGCCACCGCCCCGCCGGCCGGCCCGCCCCCCTTGCTCTCACTCGCCCGAACCCAACTTCTCCAAACTTTTGTCTGCCTAGCCGGATCTACTTTCCGGGAAGGGCGGAGCGCGGTGTGCACCCGGGGTTGGAGTGTCCGCGCAAGGATTTCTGCATCACAGGAAGGACACTGCCTCCGAGGTGGAGGGCCGGCGGCAGGACGTGAAAAGTCAAGGGGCAGACTGAGCAGCTGCGACCATAAGATTCGAGAGTTAGAACAGGAAAGGGTTCAGGGGATGAGTGAAAGGGAACTCTTTGTTTACAGTTGGAATGTGCGGAGGGGCACTGTGGAATGTATCCATCAATGATGGGAAGAAGGGGCATGTTCTGCACAGACATCGCGACGTGAGGACTGAGGGGGAGATGGAGAGAGGTGGCACAGGATAGGGAGCTAACCATAACAGGAAGATGAGAGGTGGCTATAAAGGAGGCTCAGAGACCTGCATGTAAAGATAACTCTGAGAGGATATGAATCACAGGCACGAATGTGGGAGCTGCAGGGACCGACGGATTCTTACAACAGGAAAAGGACAAGTTGGTCCTGAGAGCCTGAATGACACAGATAAACTACAATAAAAAGAACTTTCTGGACCCACGGTTCTTTGATGGTGCGGTGGGAGGATACAAGATTTATGTGCTCATGTGAAAAGGTGCAAGGAAAATGATTGGGGCTGATCCCTGCCTCAAGAGGGACGGAGAAAGATTTAGTGTGTGCTAACAACACGGAGGAAAAGGTTTAGGACTAATGCACCCTTAAGAGAGACAAGAGAGAGACACAGAGAGAGACAGACAGAGACAGAGAGACAGAGACACAGAGAGAGATGAACTGGGAGAAACACCCCCTGGTGTTGGGAAGTGAAACTTTTAGTAAATATTTTAGGTGGCTAGAGATCAAAAGTATGGTTTTCAGCCAAGCAAACACTAACTCTGATCCTCCCCCATGGTTTGGCCACAAGAGGTTGGTGGGAAAATGTATTAACTTAGGGGGAATAGAAGATATAAGTGATCAGGGTGAAAAGGGAAAGAGGTGATAATGACCAGTAAGAATAGAGACAGAGGGCTGGAGAGATGGCTCAGCGGTTAAGAGCACTGGCTGCTCTCCCAGAGGACTGGGTTCACTTCCTAGCACCCACGTGGTAGCTCACAGCTGTCTGTCACTCCACTTCCAGGGAAAACAACAGTCTCTCTCACACACATTCATGCAGGCAAAAACACCAATGTACATAAAATAAAAATAAATATTTGCCAAGCATGATGGCATACACCTTTAATCCCAGCACTTGGGAGCACTTAGGAGGCAGAGGCAGGTGGATCTCTGTGAGTTTGAGGCCAGCCTGGTCTACAAAGAGAGTTCCAGGATAGCCAGGGCTGTTACACAGAGAAACCCTGTCTTGGAAAAAAATAAAGAAGATGCACTTGATTAAAACTAAACACCAGGCGGTTGATTTTTATCCAAAAAAGCGTATTGGATAGTAAAAGATAGGAAATGGTAAAAATATTTTTTTTGCTTTTTTTTTCTTATAAGAAAAACAGTTGAGGTAGTTTTGTTTGTTTTGTTTTGTTTTGTTTTCCTTTTGAGACAGGGTTTCTCTGTGTACCTCTGGCTGCCCTGGAAGTCATTCTCAAACTCAGAGATCTACCTGCCTCTGCCTCGTAAGTGCTAGAATTAAAGGTATACACTACACCCAGCTTCCTTTTGTGTTTGGTACTATGAAGATGACACACACGCAAATCGATCATATTATTTTCATCTAAATATTTTGGGCACCTTATATAATTTCAGTGACCATAGGAATATATTCACAACACTTAGAAGCCTGAGACAGGAGAATGGCTAGGTTGAGATTAGTCTAGGTTATGTAGTGATTTTTAGGACAGCCTAGGGTACATATCTCTCTCTCTCTCTCTCCTCTCTCTCTCTCTCTCTCTCTCTCTCTCTCTCTCTCTCTCTCTCTCTCTCTCTCTCTCTCCCACACACAAAAATAAGGCCAGGAGGGAGGCAGAGGCAAGAGGATCTCTGTGCGTTCAAGGTCAGCCAGGTTTACAGTCAGTTCTAGACCAGCCAGGGCTACAGGTGTCTCAAAACCACATCAAATGACATAGAAAGCAGGAAGGTGGTTTCTTTGTAAAAGCTGCATTTTCTCCCACAACTCATTTATTTCCCAGATAATAAGCCTGTCCCTGGTCAAGCCTACAGCTTTTCTCTCTTCTTGAAATTTCCTCCCAGGCTGGAAACATCAGGAATGAGGTAACATATCAGGCTGCAACCTGTTATGAGCAACCTCTTAAAACCAAGATAAGGGCCAGGTGGTGGTGGCGCTTACCTTTAACCCCACCACTCGGAAGGCAGAGGTAGGTGGATTTCTGTGAGTTCAAGATCAGTCTGGTCGGGGGCTGGAGAGATGGCTCAGAGGTTAAGAGCATTGCCTGCTCTTCCAAAGGTCCTGAGTTCAATTCCCGGCAACCACATGGTGGCTCACAACCATCTGTAATGGGTTCTGCTGCCTTCTTCTGGCCTGCAGACATACACACAGACAGAATATTGTATACACAATAAATAAATGAATATTAGAAAAAAAAAAAAAAGATCAGTCTGGTCTCCAAGAGCTAGTTCCAGAACAGGCTCCAAAGCTATAGAGAAACCCTGTCTCAAAAAAAAAAAAAAAGGTCCTACCCACCCCCACCTACAGACGGAATGAGGATTTGGGTTCCTCCAGGCCTCTCTGAGCTGTATGTACACCTCTAATGTTTAGCAGTTTTGACTTTTGAGAATGCAGTTGAAAGTAATTTATTTGTTATTTAATTGGTTTTGTTTTTTTAACTATTTTTATTTTATGTGCATTGGTGGTTTTTCGGCATGTCTGTGTGAAGGATCCACTGCAACTGGAGTTACAGACAGCTGTGAGCTGCCATGTGGATGCTGGGAATTGAACCTGGGTCCTTGGGAAGAGCAGCCAGAGCTCATAACCACTGAGCCATCACTAAGCCATCTCTCCAGCTCTTATTTTTTTGAGACAGAGTCTCTATGCTATCCTGAAATGATAGCTAGACCAGGCTGCATCAACCCACAGAGGTTCTCCTGTCTCTGCCTCCCAAATGCTGATTAAAGTCACCCCTGGTGAAAGAGGAAATTCATTTATTTATATAAATATTTATCTATTTTATGTATATGAGGAGTGTTCTATCTGCATGTATACCTTTATGCCAGGAAAGGCATCAGATCTCACTATAGACGGTTGTGAGCCACCACGTGGTTGCTGGGAACTCAGGACCTCTGGAAGAATAACCAGTGCTCTTAATCCCTGAGCCATCTCTTTAGCCCCAAAAGAGCGAGTCTTAGGAAGAGTTCTGAAGCTCCTAAAAAGACCCACTCAAAGGCAACAGTGGGGACAGCCGAGACAAACAGCTGTGCACGGGGATAGCAGGAGGCAGAAACTAGTAAAGGATAGTGAGGTGCTCTGGTAGGGTGTGGCCCAGTAGAACTCATGACCTCCATGACCCGAACTGCTGCTGGAGTGCCACAAGCCCTCTGCTACTTTTCATTATCACTTTGTTTGGTGTGTGTGTGTGTGTGTGTGTGTGTGTGTGCGCGCGCGCGCACATGCTTGCTTTGGTGCTCAGGTGAAGGACATTAACAGCTCTCTTGCTATCATGAAGGTCTTCCGGTTGTCTGGCTTGGCAGCGGAGTCAGTAAGTCATCCAGATGGCCCTTTGTTTCTGATACAGGATTTGGTTGTTGCAAGCTGTCTTCAAACACTAAATCCTCCTGCCTCTGCCACCTGAGTGCTAGGATTACAAGCATATGCCACCAGGTCTGACTTCTGTAAGCCTTCTCCAGCTCCAAAACTACATATACAGATGGCTTCTTAACACAAACTAAAAACTCAGATAACTAGCCAGGTGGAGCCTGAGTCAAGAGGATCATAAGTTCAAGACCTGCCCAAGCCATGTAATGAGACCTCATCTCAAAATAAAAAGTAAAGAGAGAAGCCGGGTGGTGGTGGCACACACCTTTAATCCCAGCACTCAGGAGGCAGAAGCAGGTGAATCCCTGTGAGTTTGAGGCCAGTCTGGTCTATAAGAGCTAGTTCCAGGACGGCTAGGACTGTTACACAGGGAAACCCTGTCTCGCAAAACTAAAAAAAAAAAAAAAAAAAAAAAGTAAAGAGAGTGCTGAGGGTGAGGGTATAACTCAGTGGTGCAATTAGCGCTTACTTTGTACTTGGTCCGAAAGTCAACCTCCAGTACCACAAAAACAAGCCAATAACAATCACCCCACATTCGTGCTAATGCCTCTCCTTGGCAGCCTCAAAAGCACCCAATATTTTTGTTAACCTGGGGCCTCTCCTGGCCGCCTGCAATCACTCTCACAGCTCCTACTGAGCAAGAGCCATAAACTGCTTGGCTGCCTAACTTAGAAACCTAAGCTTGACCCTATTTCTTCTCACTCCGCACCGCACCCCTCCCTCTAACTATTATTTTACTTAATGTGTATATCTGCACACCTTGTGCATGCCTGGTGCCCAAGGAGGCCAGAAGACATCGGATCCTTTGAAACTGGAGGGACAGGCGGTTGTGAGTTACGATGTGGATGCTGGAAAATGAACCAACCTGGGTTGTCTGGAAGAGCAGCCATCTCTTCCTTCTCAACCCCAAACCTGACCCAATCCTGTAAGTCACGTCGTATGGACTCTGCTTCCTAAACATCTCAGTTGTGGCTGCCTTTACAGCCAGGCTACCATCAAGGCTCGCTTCCTCCAGCCATGCGCTACCCTGAGGCCACATGATTCGTCTCACTTCCTGACTTTAAAACTTTCCAGCCAGGGCTGGGGAGATAGCTTGTTTGGGGAAGTATTTGCATAGCATGCAGGAGGCCCTGGGTTTGACTAGCAACACCATGTAAAACCAGCCAGGTGACCTGAGAAGAGAAGCAGGAGGCTCTGTGAGTTCTCACTGCCCCTCAGTTCGTCTGTGTCTGTAGATGGCATAAGCTCTCCAGACTCTTGGCTCAGCATGGTGCCCTCCTCAAACCATCTGCAGTAGAAGGAACTGTTGCCTGCGCTCACTCCTGCCTCTGGACTTTTGTACTGATCTTCTGTTTAGCTTGTTCTCCTGGCCTTTGCCCCTGTCCTGATTAATGCCTCCCCTCTTTTAGGTCTTTAAACATCACTGTCTGAGAGGCCATTCTCAGCTGCTAAAGAACGTTAGCCACCCAGCTGTATATCACTAGCATCCTCCGCCCTCCTCTGTGACCACCCTTATCAGGGGTTTTCACTTGCCTATCCTGTTGCCTAGCTTCCTCACTGTACAATGAAACCTAATGATCTGAACCGAGCAACTTTGTGCCCAAGGCCCTAACACGGTATATGACACCTAGTAAGGGACCAGATTACAGCTTTTGCTGTTTGGAGACAGAGTCTCATATAGACCATGATGGCCTCGAATTTGCTATGTAACTGAGGAAAACCTTGGTCTCCTGATACCATTCCCTTTATCTCCCCAGGGTCCATCTCTGATTGGTTGGGTTTTGTTTGGTTTTGTTTTGTGTTCTCTGAGACAGGGTGTCCTCAAACTTGTGACCCTCCTGCCTCAGCCTCCCTCTCGCTGAAATTACAAGCATAGACCATCTCACTCAGTTTTAATATTTGCTGCATCACAAAATGAGTTTAAAGCCATTTTACTTCTTTATCCTTTTGTAATGCATGTGCGTACACCTTCCTCAAAATACAGCTTGGCTGACAAGACTGAGAAATAGCTACAAAACAGTGTGTGCTTGATCCCAAGAATGGAAGAGAAGCTGTCAGCGAGACATGGAGTGGCTTTTTGCTTGTTTCCTTTTGTTGTTCTTGTTTTTGTTGAGAGAGGGTCACACTGTCGCTATGTAGACCAGGCTGGCCTGGAACTCAGAGAAATCTACCTGTGTCTGCCTCCCGAGTGCTGGCATTATAAAAGCATGTGCCACCATGCCTGGCTTGTTTTAGTTTATTTTGCTTTTTGAGACGGGGTTTCTCTGGGTAGCCTTGGCTGTGTTGGAACTAGCTCTGTAGAGAAGGCTGACCTTGAACTCAGAGATCCCCCTGCCTCTGCCTCCTGAGTGCTAGATTAGAGGCATGCACCACTACTGCTTGGCTTTGGCTTGCTTCTTTTTTTTTCTTTTTTTGAGACAGGGTTTCACTCTGTAGCCCAGGCTAGCCAGGGACTCACTATGATAGCCCAAGCTGGCCTTGGACTCACAGCGATCCTCCAGTTTTAGCTTCCTAAATGCTGGGATTCTAAGTATGAGTCACTATGTCCAGCAACAAGAGAAATGTTTAAGTTTTAATTTGATCACATGTAATATGGGAATAATAAAATTTTCTCATATAATCCAACAAATAATAACTATCATTTAAAAAATTCAAACAATAACTAGCACATCTAGACCCTAGTTCCAAATAGCAGTAAGCCCATATTCCCTTGCTCAGAAGAGAAAGCCCATGACTGAAACCTCCCACCAGGGGGCAGTATTTCCCTGGCTGGTCTGTTCTGCTTCCAGGTCAGCACAGGACCCGCAGTGTTTCTCCTGAGCTGTAGGTACAATGGAGTGGGGGATGGGGGGTGAAAAGGGAGCAAACAAAATCAGAGATCGGGACATGTATCAAGGCCTCGTGTTTCTTTGGCCCATTCCCCTTTCCCATCCCAGGCTCCTCTGAGGCACTGTTTATACTTAAGAAAAAAGCATTTCCGGGCTTGCCATTGGTGCGGAGGGGCGGGGCCTCTCCCCTGCCTTCCCCGTGAATTCTGCTGTCTCACTAGAGTCTCCAGCTTCCACTTCAAGTAGACACTATGTTAAGAGAAGCAGATTTGCTTGTTCTGACTGCAGGAGGTGCCTCATTTTTCTGAGCCACCCGTTTCTGGTATGTGGAGAGTGACAGGAGCCAGAGGGACCCTTGTTAGAGACTGTATTCATCCTTTTCCACCTTGATTTCAATGAATGAGTTCAAGTCAGGACAGGAGGTCTTGTGAGGCTGGTCAAAGGATGGAGAGACAGGTCCTTTCTCGTTGCCTCCGCCTCCTTCCTCTTCTTGGAAATTGGGATTGTAAAGTTCGGGTGGAAGGAGCTGGGCTTCCACAGAAGGCAGTCTGTCTGAGGGAGGCCCATATACACGGTTGGCTTTGGTGCCATGCTTCGAGTTGGCATCCAGATGGTAGCAGAGCTCTGTGAGGCGCTGGGCCCTGAAGCGGGGGGAGCGGGCCACCCACACACCTGGCTCAGTGAGACTGTCCTCCTCATCGGACATCAGCTCTTCTGTCACAGCCTTCCACAGCTGCTGGTCCTCAGGGCCGAAATGCCTCATGATGCTGGACCGGTTGGCAAAAAGCTACGGTAAGAGCCAGGACAGAGATTAGGAGGAGAAACAGACTAGGGTTTGTAGAAAGCGTTTATGTTGGGAGAAAGGACACGTAAAATCTGTGTCTAAATGTACCCAGTCCTCGTCAGATCTGCTAGCTCACCCTCCATCTGTCTGTCTACCCTCCAGTCTGTCAACCGTATTTTCAGCTCCTCTGCCATGCTCTTCACATTACCGTTTATTGGTGTCTAGGCTAGGGTTTTAAATCTCAAAAGGAAGGCCTAGAAACCTACCCGGTATCGGCGACTTCGAAGTTTCTTCTCCTCTTTTTCCTTTAGGCCTTTGAAAGGGTTGAGAGAGTTGCGGTACTCTCGCCTCTTAGTAAGGAAGTAGGCCACACAGGCTCCTGGGGGAATGAGACAACAAGAAGCAGGACCTTCAGCTGGACAGTGATGGCAAACACCTTTAATTCCAGTACTTGGGAGGCAGAAGCAGGCAGATCTCTGTGAGTTCAAGGCCAGCCTGGTCTACAAAGAGAGTTTTTCAGGACAGGCTCCAAAGCTAGAGGAAC
Organism: Arvicola amphibius; assembly: GCF_903992535.2. Classification (NCBI taxonomy): domain Eukaryota; kingdom Metazoa; phylum Chordata; class Mammalia; order Rodentia; family Cricetidae; genus Arvicola; species Arvicola amphibius. The sequence goes on along the minus strand of NC_052059.1, from coordinate 60,637,824 downwards.
ACTGTCTCAAAAAAACAAACAAAAAAAAAAAACAAAAAGAAAAGGAAGGAGGAGGAGGAGGAGGAGGAGGAAGGAGGAGGAGGAGGAGGAGGAGGAGGAAGAAGAAGAAGAAGAAGAAGAAGAAGAAGAAGAAGAAGAAGAAGAAGAAGAAGAAGAAGAAGAAGAAGAAGAAGAGAGGAGGAGGAGGAGGGGAGGAGGAGGAGGAGGAAGAGGAGGAGGAGGAGGAGGACCTTCTAGAGCAGAGGTCCCAGCCCCCACACTGCTCCCGAGTGGAAGGTTAGAATTACCATTTGGCAGGCCGGGCTTTCAATCCCCTTGGATTCAGTGCCTTTTGCCCACCTTCATCTCCAAAACTAACTCCTCCCAAATATCTCTCACTGCAAAGAGACGACTCCAACTGCCCCTGCGCATTAAACTCTAGCATCAAGTCTATTGCCCTCCTGCCAACAAATCCCAGTACTGCCTTGCAGCTGCCATAGGACCTCAGCCATAGGTACAGGTGACAGAGAGGAAGGAAAGCAGAAAACTTAAGAGCATAGTGGTTTTTTATTTTTGAGATTTGATTTTATGTGTATGGGTGTTTTGCCTGCATGTGTATCTGTGTACCACATGTGTATAGTGCCCTCAGAAGCCAGAAAAGGCATCAGATCCCCTGGAACTGGAGTTACAGACTGCTGTGAGCTGCCATGTGGGTGCTAGGAATCGAACCCATGTCCTCTGGAAGAGCAGTGAGCGCTCAACCACTAAGCCATCTCTCCCAGGACATAGTACTCAGGGACATCCTGATGACCCTGGGCCATCCCTGGAAGCACAAATCAGCTACCACAAGTTGTCCTCTGAGTTATACATGCGCACTGTGGTGGATGATTACACATGAGCATTTGTATGCACACACAATACACAGACTAAATACATACATGTAATACATTTTATTTTGCTTTTTTTGTTTTGTTTTGCTTTTTAAGTCAGGGTTTCTCTGTAACTGCCCTGGATGTCCTGTAACTCGCTCTGTAGACCAGGCTGGCCTGCCTCCCAAGTGTGGGGATTAAAGGCGTGTGCCACCACTGCCTGGCATTGTGATATGTTTTCTTAAAGGAGTGGGGCAGGAGAGATGGCTCAGCAGTTAAGAGAACTGACTAGTCTTCCAGAGGACTGGATTTGATTTCCCAGCATCCACGCAACAGGTCACAGCCATCTGTCCTTTCGGTTCCTGGGCATTCAGTGCCTTCTGACCTCAGCAGGCTCGTGCACACAGTGATACACATGCACACACTCAGATGTGCAAACACATGAGCATAAAACAAGGAAATATAAATCTAAACAACAACAACAAAGCCAGCATGGTGGTACATGCCTTTAGTCCCAGTACTTAGGAGGTGAGTCTCTGTGAGTTCAAAGCCAGCCTGGTTTACATAAACAGTTCTAGGACAGTTAGTGACAGAGTGAGACCCTTGTCTAATAATAATAATAGTAATGATAATAATAGGCTGAGTCCTGACCTCATATTCATTCAGTCCCTATGGAAGCACAATGTGTAAGAGAACTCTAGTCCTTTTTGTATTTTCATTTTAAACTGAGTAGGGGAAGAAGGCAATTTGAAGTAATCCTTAATAAATTCTAGATGAGAACATTAACAATAAGGTTTTTAAATGCACAAACACTATTTTCTCCCCTTCCTTTCTTCCTTCCTTCCTTCATTTTTTCATAGCTCAAGCTGGCTAGAACTCTGTATATAGCCTAGATTGGCCTTGAACTTGAAGTGGTCCCCTTGCCTCAGCCTCCAGCCCTGGGATCACAGGTGTGAGGTACCATAATTAACTGCCATGTGCTGTTTAAACACCATCTCAATCATCCCCATGCCTCCTCCCTCCCAGAAAGAGCCGGGGAGTAGCAGGGACAAACAGAGAGCATGAGCAGAGGGAAGGCCAAGCCCCTACCTTTCAGCTCTTTATCTGTGTAGTTGTGGGGACTGGTCATCAGTTCCTGCTTCAGCTTTTCCAAAAGGAATTTCACTACTGAAATATTCCAAGAGGACTTAATGCTGTCACAGAGGAGGGAAAAAAATAAGGCAGACAAGTTTTGAGGAGCCAGAGGAACCAGACACGCCTAGAATGAATAAGCTTTGTTGTGAACTCCTTGGCCTGACAGAAGCCAGCACCCACCCCCAAGCCCACTTCCCTCTCAGCCAAGCACGGGTTCGAGAGCCCATACCTTTCAGATCCATTGAATCTCTTGTCATTGGTGATGTGGTTATGCACATTGTGGACCAGTTTCTAGGGGAGGGAGAAAGAATCAGGTCAGGAGTAGACAGGAAAACTTTCCTCTGGTCCCTAGGGTAAAAAAGCATCATCCCCGTGTGTGGGTTCTTCTCTGTCCCAATCATACCATTTCTAGTTCCTAGGCACCATTGTTTTGGGGGTTTATTTGTTTGTTTGTTTTTCAAGGCAGGATTTCTCTGTGTAACCCTGGCTGTTCTGAAACTCACTCTGAGTAGACCAGGCTGGCCTCGAACTCACAGAGATCTGCCCGCCTGTGACTCCCAAGTGATAAGATTAAAGGCGTGTGCCACCACCACCCGGCATTTGTCTTGGTTAAGTTTTTATTGCTGTGAAGAGACACCAGGACCACGGCGACTTTTAATTGTGGTGGCTCCCTACAGTTTCAGAGGTTTAGTTCATTATCATCATAGCACAGAGCATGGCAGACATGATTTTGGTGACATCTTGATCAGAAGGCAACAGGAAGTCAACTAGGAAACCTCAAAGCCGGCCCCAACAATGATGCACTTCCTCCAACAAGGCCATACCTGCTTCAACAAATCCACACCTCCTAATAGTGCCACTCCCTATGAGATTACGGGAACCGAGTACATTCAAACTGCCACAGCACTATTTTTTTTAATATGTCCTTTCTTGATAAAGAGCTATCTAAGGCTGTATAATTTTAGCTTTTCTTTTTAACCAAAGTGTTATGTACCCCAAGCTGACTTCAAATTTCCTGTGTGGTCCTAAACTCCTGCTCTTTGTGCCTTTGTTACCTGAATGCTGGGATTATAGAGATGTGCCACCACACCCAGCTACCTGTGTCCCAGCTATCTGTGTTTCTTTGAATATAAGTGTATTCTGAAATTATCTATTAAAGTTGATGACCCAGTATTCATGTGTGTTGGCACATGCCTTTATTTTTTTAAGGTTTATTTATTATGTATAGTGTTCTGTCTGCATGTTTGCCTGCAGGCCAGAAGAGGGCACCAGATCTCATTACAGATGGTTGTAAGCCACTATGTGGTTGCTGGGAATTGAACTCAGAGCAGTTAGTGCTCTTAACCACTGAGCCATCTCTCCTAACCTCAGAATTCAGAAGGCAGGTGACTATCTGAGTTTGAGGCCAACCTGGTCCTCAGGGCAAGTTTCAGGACAGTCCGGAAAGAAAATTAAAAATTCTCACAAGTGCCGGGCGGTGGTGGCGCACGCCTTTAATCCCAGCACTCGGGAGGCAGAGGCAAGCAGATCTCTGTGAGTTCGAGGCCAGCCTGGTCTACAAGTGCTAGGTCCAGGACAGGCTCTAAAAAAGCTGCAGAGAAACCCTGTCTTGAAAAACCAAAAAAAAAAAAAAAAAAAAAAAAAAAAAAAATTCTCACAAGTCTGGGAAGTGCACACATGAGACTTGAAAACAACAGAAATGGAAACTGGAAAGTGCTCTGGAGACAGCCAGCACTTCCTTCCTTCCTTCCATGGCACCTGGAAGCGCCCTGGAGACAGCCAGCACTTCCTTCCACGGCACCAAGCAGCTGTTACTTTTCCTCATACACATCTATTCCCTTGCTTTCAAAAAATGCATGACTTGACTTAATTGTACATGTTTGTGTGTATGTGCCTGAATATACATATGTGCATTGCATGTATGCAGGAGCCCACAGAGGTCAGAAGAGAGAACAGATCTCCTGGATTTATTGTTATAGATGTTTGTGAGCCATGTGGGTATTAGGAATCCAACCCACACCTTCTTAACCCTGAGCCATCTCCCAGGTATCTGTCTCCTTTCTGAGCCAGTTTATTCTAACTGTTCCGAACATTTGGGGGGAGCAGGGATCTGATTATGTAGCCCTGGTTGGCTTGGAACTCTCTATGTAGTCTAGGCTAGGCCCAAACTCATTTGTCTCTGCTTCCCTCACACTACCACAGTGAGTCCTATGGCATATTTTTGTTTTGCTTTTTTGAGACAGGATCTCTCTACATATATATCCCTGGCTGTCCTGGAACTCACTCTGAAGGGTCTCAAACTCACAGAGATCCGCCTGCTTCTGCCTCCTGAGTGCTGGGATTAAAGACGTGCTTGACCCTCAAATGAACATTTTTAGTTAAAGAGTTTTAATGGAGGATGGAGAAATGGCTCAGTGGTTAAGAGCACTGGCTGCACATCCAGAGGCCCTGGGTTTGATTCCCAGCACCCACATGGCAACTCACAACTGTCCTTGACCCCAGTTCAAGAAGTTCTGAGGCCCTTTCTGTCCTCCATGGCATGTGCATGCTGTATAGACACATGCAGGCAAAACACCCATACACATAAAAATAAGTACGTTTTTAAATTTAGTTTTATTGTACCCAGCATGGTGGTACATGCTTTTAATCTCAGCACACGAGAGGGAGAAGCAGGAAGATCTCTGTGAGTTTGCTCATACAGAATTCCAGGGCAGCCAGGACTGCATAGTGAGAGACCGTCTCACTTCTGGTCTGGACTAAACAGCCTCAGTCCTGGGGATCAGGCATGGGCTCTGGGATAGTCTGTGTCTGCCTGCAAAGGAGCACCAGAACCGAGGCTAAGCCATCCACTGGGACCAAGCCAGAGAGAGTGTTACTTCCCAGAGTGCAGCTCTGTGCTTGGGAATAAATCTGAAGATTACCTTCCTTAGTCACCCCACATCTCTCACCAAGTCATAGGGTTCATGCTGCAACTGGCGTTTTCAACATTTTTAGTTGTTCTTTGTTTTTGTTTTTGTTTCTTCCAGACAGGGTTTCTCTGTGTAGCCCTGGCTGTCCTGAAACTCTCTGTAGAACAGACTGCCCTTGAACTCAGAGATCCGCCTGCCTCTGCCTCCCGAGTTCTGGAATTAACCACTGCCCAGTGACACTTTGAGTTGTTCCTTTTCTTAAAGATTGATTGATTGATTGATTAATTTTGTTTTTTTCCCTGTAGTTTCTAGAACCTGTCCTGGAACTAGCTCTTGTAGACCAGGCTGGCCTTGAACTCAGAGATCCGCCTGCCTCTGCCTCCCGAGTGCTGGGATTAAAGGCGTGCGCCACCACCACCCGGCTAAGATTTATTTATTTATTTATTATGTATACACAGCTTTCATTATAGATGGCTGTGAGCCACCATGTGGTTGTTGGGAATTGAACTCTGTTCCTCTGGAAGAGCAGCCAGTGTCTTAACCTCTGAGCCATCTCTCCAGCCTAACACTTTGAGTTTTAATGAAAGGTTTCAAATTTATATTTACTTCTGGTACATCTAGTTTTGTTCTGTTTCAAATTTATATTTACTTCTGGTACATCTAGTTTTGTTCTGATTATGTTTTCAGCCCAAGCCCCTGAAGTCAGTGGCAATTATGAAAACTGATAACCCCCGTAGTTTCAGAAACCCATAGCCTCTCCCCATCTTGAGAGCTCACATAGGAAAGCACCATCAGCTTTCAGTGGCTCCAGCCTCCAGCTTAGGAAGAGCACTGGTGCTCTATTAGCCTTAAGTTCCACATAGTTTTGTTTTTACCACTTAGAAGCCAAGCATGGTGGCTCAGGAATGTAATCTCAGCACCACAAATCTGAGGCCAGTCTGAACTACATAGTGAGCCACAGGCCAGCCTGGATCAAAAAGACAAAAAAGGGGGCTAGAGGGAGAGATGGCTCATCAGATAGGAACACTTGTTGCCCTTCCCGGGGATTTAAGTTCAGTTCCCAGCACACACATGGTGGCTCATAACCATCTATAATTCCAGTACCAGGGAATCTAACACACTCTTCTGATTTCCATGAACACTATGTATGTGGTGCTCAGACATACACCCACCCATATCCACATACATAAAATAAAGTCTAGAATAATGAAATAAAACATTTAAAAACAAACAAAACCAGAGGCCAGCAAGGTAGCTGAGTGGGTAAGAGCATCTGCCACATAAGCCCCGAAACCTGAGTTTGATTCCTGGAACCTGTGAAAATTAGAGAGAACTGACCCCAGAGTTATCCTCTGACAGCCGCAGATTCTCTGTGACAAACGTGCTTCCCCATCATAAACGACATACTACAGCTCTCCCTCTCTCTAATGGGACTGTAAACAGGAATGCAGCTCAGTTCATAGGGCGCTTGCCTAGCATGTATGAACTCCCGGGCTCCATGCCTAGCACTCTATGAACCAAGCATGATAGCACATACTTATAATCCCAGCACTTGGGAGGAAGGGGCAGCTTCAACAACACAGAGGGTCAGGAGTCAGCCTAGACTGCGTGAAACAGAAAAAGCTGCAGAGAAACCCTGTCTTGAAAAACCAAAATAAATAAATAAATAAATAAATAAATAATAATAAAAAATAAATAAAAAAATAAAAAAAGAGGCTGAAGGGGCTGGAGAGACGGCTCAGCGGTTAAGAGCACTGGCTGCTTTTTCCAGAGGCCCTGAGTTCAATTCCCAGCCACCACACGGTGGCTCACAAATGATCTATAATGAGAGCTGGTGCCCTCTTCGGGCAGAACCCGAATACATATATACATAATAAATAAATAAATCTTGAGGGCTGGAGAGATGACTCAGTGGTTAAGAGCACTAACTGCTCTTCCAGAGTTCCTGAGTTCAATTCCCAGCAACGACATGGTGGCTCGCAACCATCTGTAATGAGATCTGGCGCCCTCCTCTGGTGTGCGGGCATACATGGAGGCAGAATGCTGTATACATAATCAATAAATAAATCTTAAAAAAAATTAATCTTGAAAAAAGGGGTGGGGTCGCTGGGCAGTGGTTGGCACGCTGGGTGGTGGTGAGCATGCCTTTAATCCCAGCACTCGGGAGGCAGAGGCAGGTGAATCCCTGTGAATTCGAGGCCAGCCTGGTCTACAAGAGCTAGTTCCAGGACAGCTAGGACTGATACACAGGGAAACCATCTCGAAAAAGCCAAAAAAAGGTGGGAGGAGGCTAGAGAGAATTGAAAACACTGGCTGAGGACCTGGATTCCCCAGCACCCACAAGTCCAGACCTGGGAATCCAGCTCTCTTCTTTTGGTTTTTGTGGGCACCAGGCTCATACACGGTGCACATACATATACAAAGGTAAAATACTTAACCACATAAAAATAAGAAGTAAATCTTGCCAGGTGGAGCACACCTTTAATCCCCAGCACTCGGGAGGCAGAGGCAGTTGGATCTCTGTGAGTTCGAGGCCAGTCTAGTCTACAAAGCGAGTTCCAGGAAAGCTAGGACTGTTTCACAGAGAGACTCTGTCTTGAAAAATCAAAGGAAAAAGAAAGAAGAAAAAAAGAAAGAAAGAAAGAAAGAAAGGAAGGAAGAAATCTTTAAAAAACTGAAGTTCAAATGTACGCACTCACAAAGGAATAGGTGAACAATTTCACAGAAAGTGAGAAGTGTAACTTCTCAAAGAAAGAAAAGGAGTCACCTATCTTCTAAGACAAGGAGGTTGGAAGAGATCAGGTGATAAAAAAATCCAACCAGGCTTGAAGTACAAAGGGAAAGTACTAGACAGTAGAGACAGTCGGTGTTAAGACTGTAAAGGCTGCTGGCTCATCTATCTCCTGAGTGAGCTAAAAATAAGTCTTCTCTTAGGGTGGCTGGCATCTGCACCATTCCAAAGAGTCAAGGATACTGGTCTGGTCCCTGGGGTCCACAGGGTCCCTTGCAGCATCCACAGGCATCCCAACAGATCAGTGAGCTCTTGGGCTCCTTCCAGAGCTCAAGATTACCACTGTAAGGCCCTATAACCATTATTCCCTTGCAAGCCAGTAGTCTTGCTCAATAATCTGTTTTCCTTTATTTTTCTGAAATAGCCTTCCTTACTATTGTGCCAGGGCTGGCTGCAAACTAACCTTGCAGCCTGGGCTGGTTTCGGACTCAGTATTCTCCTGCCTTGGCTTCCCAAGGGCTGGGATTACAGGAGTTCTCCAAGTGTGTCTTCCTGAGTACCTTCCTTTCTCCTAACACTAGTACTCAAAACCTAAACTAAAGAGCTTGCTGCTTTTTCAGAGGACCAAGTTCAGTTCCCAGCATCCAGGTCAGGTGACTCACAACTGCCTCCAACTGTGGCTCCAAGGAATCCTCTATTGGCCTCTGAGAATACATAAACACACGCAGAGCACATATACACACACGCAATGCACACATGCATGCACAAAAAAATAAATCTTTTTGTTTGTTCGTTTTTTGAGGAAGGATTTCTCTGTATCTTTGGACCCTGTCCTGGAACTAGCTCTTGTAGACCAGGCTGGCCTCGAACTCACAGAGATCCACCTGCCTCTGTCTCCTGAGTGATGGGATTAAAGGTATACACCACCACTGCCTGCCTTCTTTCCTTTTTTTAATGCATTAAGAAGGGCTGGAGATAAGGCTCAGTAGTTAAAATCCCTTGCTGCTCTTCCAGAGGACCCAGGTTCAATTCCTACACTCACACTGGGATACTCGCAACAGCATATACCTCTGGCTCCAGGGAATATACCACCTTCAGGCCTCTGAAGACTCCTGCACACATGTGGTATACACACACACACATACAGATACAATTGAAAAACATTAATTAAGATCCAGTTTTGACAGGTGGCAGTGGCGCACACCTTTAATTCCAGCACTAGGGAGGCAGAGGCAGGTAGATCTCTGAGTTTGAGGCCAGCCTGGTATACAGAGCAAGTTACAGGTCAACTAGGGCTAATGTAATGAGCCCCTACCTCTTATTAATTGATTAATACTTAACAACTCCAACTACTTCTAAATAAATAAGTGAATAAACTCAAGAGTGTGGTGAATAGAGTGGTGTATATGTTTATAATTCCAGCCAGCACTTGTGAGTTCAAGGCCAGCCTCAGCTGTGTGTAGTGACTTTGAGGCAAGTCTGAGGGTCACAAGATCCTGTTTCAAACAAACAAAACAAAGCCCCCAAGCCCCACAAAGCTCTTGCGCTCACAGCTGATCCAAGAGACTATACTCATGCAGAAGAGGTCTCCCAGTCTCTGCACTATTGACATGTTGAAAGGTACATTGTGGAACATGCCGTAGAGTGCCTGGCCTCTACCCATTGGATATAAGCATTCTCGCTCTGCCTACCGACCGGCGATAACAGTCTAAAAAGTGGCTACTGGTTATACCTGTCCCGGAGGGCAGCTCCTCCCGGTGAGAACCACTGCCCTATCAGTTAGTTCTTCATGGGACTCTTGGCCTCTCCAACAAAATAGCAGGCAGTCTTCCTAGCCAGTCCCTTCGTCCTGCCAATAGCTCTGTGACTGGACAGACGGCACTAAGCTTGGTGGCTCAGTGCCTCTGTGGGGCTTGACACTGCTTCAGGACAATCTAGCTTTCCCACAGAAGATGTCCTTCATTACTTACCCTGCACACTGGCTAAAATGTGAGCCTTTGGTGGTCAGTCTGCTCAGTCTTTTAAGATCTTCCCATCAGGACTATGAGAACACTAGGAGATAATTCTCTTCTCTTTAAAGGGGAGACACCATTCTCTCTAGACAAGCCTAAAGGCAATGGAAAAGGCTCTGCCCATGCTCAAGGTTATGGGATAATGTCTCTTTTTATCCTCTCCCATTCCAGTAGGATTTAGGACACTATTCATTCTATTTGGAGGCTTAAAGTCAACCCACTCTTTCAAACTAAAGAAAAAAAATGATTGAAACTGAGCTCACTTACGGAGAGCACCAGATCACGCTTGCGCCTGGAGTTTTTCTGCCCAGTCCCACGGATCCTGCATGGGGAGCTGATAAATCCCATAGAACGGCTCAGTTCCCCAGTGCTGCCGGGGCCCGACTCTTCCAGGGCGTTGTCCAGGGCTGCTGAACCAAGTATATCCTCGGGGCGGGTTCCCGGGAGCTTGGCTCCACTTTCTGGTCCTGTCTCTGAGGATGCCCTCTGGATAGCCAGTTGTGTGGCTGGTGAAAGCTGTTTGGCATAAGCAGGGACCAACACTCGTTGTATTGCACCCTCAGAGGCTACATAATCGTCCGCCATCTAAGAACAAGAACAGTCTATTAACAGCCAGGCAGAGGGGGACCCGCTTAACCACCATTCTCGGCCAAGAGTAGCACACAAAGTAGAGGAGGCCAGGTCAACTGTCTGTCATGTCAACGGCTTTTTTCCCTGGAGTCTATGAGAACATCAGGCAAGTCGGCAAATCATTCCTTTCCCCGTGTTGGGTGTTTTGCCTGCGTGTATGTCTGTGCACGCAGACATACATCCAGTGCCTGTGGAGGCCAGAAGTGGGTGTTGGATTCCTGGAACTGGAGTTACAGATGGTTGTGAACCACCACGTGGGTGCTAAGGATTTGAGCCTGGGTCCTCTGGAAGGGCAGCCAGTGCTTTTGGCTCCTGAATCATTTCTCTAGCCCTGAGCTGATTGTTCTTATGTGAACAGGACCTGTACTGTTGGGTTGTTATCACAAAACAGCTTCCATGAACGAGGCATGCTTTGGCCTTCTCTGTGAACAGTTACTTATGGCATATTCTTGAATATAAGAAATGTATCTCGGGGGGCAGTGGTGGCACATGCAGAGGCAGGTGGATCTCTGAGTAGTACAGGGCCAGTCTGGGCTACAGAGCAGTTCCAGGAGAGCCAAGAAAACTGAACAGTAACCACAATAAAAAGGGGAAATGAGAGGAAAGATGAGAGCAAAGCAGGGAACTGCAAAGTGAAGAACCCCTAGAGGGGAGGTCACCCACACAACAGACACCTCCCCTACCCTCTAGCTCCATGGAGGGGCTGGTCTGGACCAGGCCACACCCCACAGTCTCTGCCTTAGCATTCTGCTGAAGCCCGTGCTGTGGTGAAGGACACACAGGGCAAGGAAGAGGAGGGTGGAGGGCGGGAGCAGACGGGGAGAAGGAGAGGAGCGGGGATTTTGCAGCCAAGAAAACAAAACAGTGAGAGTGGGGGAAGCACACACGTACAGAAAGATGCGGAGGAGGCAGCTGAGATTTACAGACCTGTGAGCTGCTCTCCCTACTGTGAAATCTAAAAGCTAATTCCAGCCTGTCAGCTTGGAAGCCTTTCCTGCCTGAAAGCATCCCCAGTGCAGAGCACTGCCTGGCCCGGGTGTCCTCCTGTTTCCTGTCTCAGGCCCAGGCCAGGCAGGCAGAGTGAGGAATAGTGACCGTGACTACAAAGAGAAGCCTTTAGAAGAGCGACAGCCAATTGCTATGATAGGCTAGTGTCTAGGGAAGAGGTCTGGATGCTCGTTCCTCAGAGTCAGCAGATGGGCTGGGACTTCCCACCCTCTCGTTCACACTGTGTGTTTGGATCTTTTCTCTTTACTGGGTATTGTTACAGTGTTGGCCAAAAGGGAAGAGAGGGCAGACAGGGAGTAGGGGAGAGCTGAAGACTCCCCTCTGGCTGTTGAGTGTAGTGCATCTGTAATTCCCTATCTCTGTGATCTCTGCCATCCTTGGGTCTCCTTCTCTTCTCTGGGTGTCTTTCTGCAGTTCTATTATGTAGTCAGGCTTTCCTTCTTCAGACGGCCCCTGAGCACTGAAAAACTGAAATAGTGCTGTGTAATTTCTCTCTTTTTTCTGCCCAGAATATGCTCGATTTCCATCCTCCTCTACTCTCTGACCCTCTGACCCAACCTCCTCCTTCTTCTTCGTCTTCTTCTTCTTATTATTATTATTATTATTATTAATATTATTATTATTTTATTTTGAGACAGGGTTTCTCTGTAGCTTTGAAGCCTGACCTGAAACTAGCTCTTGTAGACCAAGCTAGCCTCGAACTCACAGAGATCTTCCTGTCTCTGCCTCCCAAATGCTGGGATTAAAGACGAGCACCACCACCGCCTGGCTGCCCCAACCTTCTTAAAAGACATGTTTTTATTATTTTTAATTATGTGTATGTGTGTATGTCTGTGTGTGGATATGAACATGTAAGCACAGGTCTCAGGAGGCCAGAGACATCGGATCCCTTGGAGCTGACTCTTATGAGCCACCTGACAAGAATGCTGGGAACTGAACTCAGGTCCTTTGGAAAAGCAGTAAGCATTCTTAACCACTGAGCCATCACCCCAGACTCCCCTCAGCTAATTTTTATTTTGTTTTATTTTTCTTTTGAGGGGACAGTATCTCTACATTTAGTTAGGCAGGCCTGGAACTTATTATGACCCAGGCTGGCCACAGACTCATGATGACCCTCCTGTCACTGCCACACCCCACCTCTATGTTCCTAGTCTTTTCTGTTTTTGTTTTTGTTTCTTTGTTTTTTTGAGACAGGGTTCCATGGTCCTGGTTGACTTGGAACTCACCATATACATCCTGATGGTCTTCAGCTCACAGAGATTCATCTGCCTCTACCTTCTGGGTGATGGTATTAAAAGCAAGCTATTAAGCCTGTGGTGGTGGTGGTGGTGGTGGTGGTGGTGGTGGTGGTGGTGGTGGTGGAGGTGGTGGTGGTGGTGGTGGTGGTGGTGGTGGAGGTGGTGGTGGTGGTGGTGGTGGTGGTACACACCTTTGATCCCAGCACTTAGGAGGAGGCAGAGGCAGGTGGATATCTGACTTCAAGGCCAGTCTGGTCTACAGAGCTAGGACAGCCAGGAGTACACAGAGAAACTCAAAAAATAAAAACAACAAACAAACAAAAAAGTAAGGGATTAGAGGGGGCTAGAGAGCTGACTCAGTATTTAGGACCTGGGTTTGCTCTCAACACCCACACTGAGGGGCTAGTTAGCATTCTGTAACTCTAGCTCCCCCTTCTGGCCTCCCCCTGCGCCTGCACTCACGTCCACACTGCCCCCCAGACGTGTAATTAAAAATTAAAAAACTAAGTCTTGAAAAGCAACTAAAGGTGTGTGCCACCACCCCAGTATTCTGCCTACCCTTCGCTCTATCTGTCCCTAGATAAAACTCTCTTGGAAGCAGGCATGCTGGCTTCCTTCCACCTGTCATGCCAGCACTTGGGAGGCTGAGGTGGAAGAACTGTCCCAAATCTGAGAAGAGCGGGGACTAAGTGAGTTCTAGGCCAGCCTGGGCTAGAGAGTGAGATTCTGTCGATCACTGTCAGCATCAGCATCATCAAATAAGCAGTACCTCCTCTTCCCACATAGATCTACCTTTCTTTTTTCTTTCCATTTTTATTTTATTTTACTTTTATTTTATTTATTTTGTTTTTCAAGACAGGGTTTTTCTGTGTAATAGTCCTGTCTCACGTTGGAGACCAGGGTAGCCTACAACTCACAGAGATCCACCTGCCTCTGCCTCCAGAGTGCTGGGATTAGAGGTGTCCGCCACCATGCCATCACTGCTAGTATTAGATCTACCTTTTTATTTATTTTATTTATATTTTTTAGGTACGAGTGCATATAGAGCCTGTCCTGGAACTAGCTCTGTAGACCAGGCTGTCCTTGAACTCACAGAGCTCTGCTGGGATTAAAGGCTTGTGTCACCACCGCCCAGCATGAGTGCATTTTTTTTAGGTATGAGTGCTCTGTATTTATGCCTGCATGCCAGAAGAAGGTATCAGATCCTATTATAGATGGTTGTGAATCACCCTGTGGTTGCTGGGAACTGAACTCAGGACCTCAGCCAGTGCTCTTAACTGCAGAGCCATCTCTGAAGCCACCAGCATTTCTCTTAGATCTTAGATCTACCTTTCTTTCTTTTCTTCCTTCCTTTCTTTCTCTTCCTTTTTTTTTTTTTTTGGTTTTTCGAGACAGGGTTTCCCTGTAGTTTCTAGAGCCTGTCCTGGAACTAGCTCTTGTAGATCAGGCTGGCCTCGAACTCAGAGATCCTCCTGCCTCTGCCTCCCGAGTGCTGGGATTAATGGCGTGCGCCACCACCGCCCGGCTAGATCTACCTATCTTTTATGCTCCTTCCTTACTTTTTCCTCCTCCTCCTTCTTCAAACCCCACATTTCCATGTCTTCCCTTTACCTGCCTTTAGTATCCTTATTCCCCCACCCCCACACCACAGCGCGCTCCGCCCTTGCCCTTCTTCCTCTCCACATCTCTGCTCTGCAGCCCTTCTTGGCAAAATGAAGGCCGTGATAAAATATGAACGAGCCGTCTGTGCATGGCAGGCATTCTCGCCAGGAAAGGCGGAGCTGGTGGAGCAGCCGAGACTGCTGTGGAAAAGATGCCATGTTGGAGCAGTTGAAAAGGTGGGAAGCGCCACGTCACTACCGGCACCAAAAAAACGGCCTCCTGCCAAAAACGCTCAGGGCGAACACAAGAGTGCAGGGTATGATATCCCTGAAAGTGGGGGAAACGTGGTGGGCGCTCTTCTGTTTTATCACGGATACAGGTGAAAGAATGGGCTAAAATGTGAAAGAGAGGAGGGCATACGATTCATTATCCCCACAGGCAGATCAACCACAGGAGGGGGCTGGGGGAAGAGGGTTACTTACAGGGTTGAGCAGAGGGGCTCCCTCTACCGCAGCCAGAGCGCATCCCGGGAGCCGCAGATCTCTCTGGGGGGCTGCGAAGAAGCCCAAAGGCCCCTGCCCCACGGTGGAGGCAGCCCCCAGCTGCCGCAGCTCCTCGATCACCACCTGCACGCCACTGCCCACGCTGTCACACTCCTCCTCCATGGCAGAGAGTGTCTTGCAGGCTTCCCCCGGACTCCCCTTGAGCAGTCCAGGCTCCTCGGGTGGTGGACTGTGGGCCCGGCTCTCCCCATCTTCATCGGCGGAGCACACTTTCCCCTGCCGTAGCTCACCCACTTCTTCCTGGAGCTGTTTTAACAACTCGTTGTTGGCGCGAGCAAGACCCAGGGCTGCCTCAGCCAGACCCACTGCCTTGTCCACCCGCTGGTAGATAATATGCAGGAGCTGTTCAGTGCTCTGAACCGCCAGGCCGTGTCCTGTCACTGTGATAGGGGTGCTGGCAGGAGGATTCCCACCCTGAGAACCCGAGCTGCCCTGGCTAGTCTCACTCTTACAGGCACAGCAGCAGCATCTGCCTTCGCTGCCACTGGGCGGGGTGAAGAGAATGGTGGCGCTGAAGGACATAGCTGACGGATGCAGATAACTGGGTGCACTCGGCTGGACAGCTTTACCAGGGTTCCGGATAAGCGGGTGCACAGTGCCGGACGGCCTCACAAGCGTTCCAGATAACCAGGTGCACACTGCCGGAAGGCTTCACAAGCGTTCCAGATAGCCGGGTGCACACTGCCGGACGGCTTCACAAGTGTTCCAGATAGCCGGGTGCACACTGCCGGACGGCCTCACAAGTGTTCCAGATAGCCGGGTGCACACTGCCGGATGGCTTCACAAGCGTTCCAGATAGCCGGGTGCACACTGCCGGACGGCCTCACAAGTGTTCCAGATAACCGGGTGTACACTGCCGGACGGCCTCACAAGCGTTCCTGAGAACTGGCCTTCACCAGGTAAGCAATGGCCTCGAGATTCACTTTCCCTTCTCATGGAAGGTGGTCAGCAGGGCTGGGGCTCCAGACTGTGGGATCTGTGGAAGCTAGTGGATGAAGAGACTCAAAGTCCATGGTTGCTCCTCCTCAGCCTTCTGTTGGCGGGTCCCGTGCTTTCCAACCACAGCCTTCACTGAAAGAGAAGCAGAGCAAAGACTCTGATGAGTACAGGTTCAGAGGATCCAAAGCATTCTTCTTGCACCCAAGCAAGGACATCTCCAAACCCCCGCTACAACCGAGGTAACGGAAAAGGGAGGACACCTGGAAAGAAGAAAAGACCACAGAAGAAAATGAAGACCTATTTCCTCCTTTTCTTGATTCCTGTCACTCCTTTACTAACAGTATGGTGCCCTGGTGCTAAAGGGTGACCTGTGTCTCAACGGGCCACACTAAGCTTTCACGACAAGAGTCTCCTTCTTTTCGGTTTTGTTTCTAGCTTTTCTTTTAAACTTGGTTTTGATTTCGGGATCGGGGAGGGCAGGTTCGAGGGGACAGAGATAAGTGAGCTCCGAGTGTGTGACGTGAAACCCACAAAGAATCAATAAGAGTTCAAACAAATTCATCTTGGGCATGGTGACAAGATGTCCTGGATCCCAGTCAGTATTCAGGAGGCAGAGGCTAGCCTCATCTACATAGCTAGTTCCAGGCCAACTAAGGATATATATTGAAACTCTGTCTCAATAACAGGGGCTGGGGAGATGGCTCAGTGGTTAAGAGCACTGACTGCCTCTTCCAGAGGACCCGGGTTCAATTCCCAGCATCCATATGGCAGCTCACAACTGTCTGAAGATCCAATTGTAGGGGATCTGACACCTTCACACCAATGCACATAAAATAAAGTTAAATAAACCACAAAAAAAAATTAAAAAAAAAGAAAAGAACAACCTCCAGAACAAGCAAATTAGAGTTAGGGTTGATCTCGGTGGTAGGAACAATAACTATAATATCATTAAGCTGCTATTTGTGGGGTACTGACCCTGTGTCAGTATGTTATAGATCTATGTAGGTATTTATTATATGAGCAATCTTTTTTTTTTTTTTTTTTTTTGGTTTTTCGAGACAGGGTTTCTCTGCAGTTTTTTCAGAGCCTGTCCTGGAACTAGCTCTTGTAGACCAGGCTGGCCTCGAACTCACAGAGATTCTCCTGCCTCTGCCTCCCGAGTGCTGGGATTAAAGGCGTGCGCCACCACCGCCCGGCTATGAGCAATCTTTTTTAAACTTTTTAAATTATTTATTTGTGTGTACATGTGTGTGTTGAGGATGGTACCCTTCCGGCGGGAGAGGACACTGGGACCAAGAACTGAAGCTGCAATTAGTTGTGAACCGCCTGACACAGGTGCTGGGATGTGAACTTAGGTCTTCTAGAAAAGTACAGTGCTCTTAACCTCCGGGCCATCTCTTCAGGCCCTGTTATAATCTCCATACAAATAAAACAGGCAAAGATGCAAAAACTGGGATTGGGAAAAAAGGAACTGAGCTGGGCTCGGTGAGTCCTTGTAGTTTCAGCACTGGGGAGGCTAAGGCAGAAGAACAGCCATGGTATGACCAGCCTTGAATGCGGAGCAGAACAGCCGCAGTCCAAAGCAAAAGTAACACACACAGCACACCTTTAATCTGACCACTCAGGAGGCAGAGGCAGGTGGATCTCTGTGAGTTTGAGGAACTGCAGAGCGAGTTCCGGGACAGCCAGGGCTACACAGAGAGAGCCCGTCTAAAAAAAACAAAAACAAAACAAACAAAAACACACATATACTAAAGACAGCAGCAACAATAACCACCAACACCAAAAAACCCACAAAAAATGAAAATTTCACCTTTACGTACAAAAGTTCAGGGAGAGGCCATCCATAATCTGAACTATCTCTTTCCTCCCAAGCCACGTGCATCTTTGTTCAGACTAAATATATCATATTTTTGGCCGTTCCTCTGCTTGCTTTCTTCTCTTTCCGAGTTTGAATTTTCTACATGATTGAGTTTACCTCCAAACTATGAAAAATAAAAGGTTTCTCACTATTTAATAGCTGGGTATGATTTGGTATTCTTCGGACATATGTTCTTACAATGCGCCTTTGACTCATTCAGGGTCAGGATAGAAATGAACTTTCTTAAGTGTGATAGGCAATTCCTATCATAATCTTCACTCTTAGGAATAAAAAGAAACTCATCACTTAAAGCTCCTCCTCAGCTGGTCAGCCCTGCTGCCTCCATTTCGAGGAACAAAATGGTCTTCTTAAAACCCGTTCCTATCAGAAACGAGTTACCACATAACACCCGCAAATGAGCAGTTGCCATAAAATCCACTTTCCCTATAATTTAAGAGTGACCAGTCTAGGCCAGGTGGTGATGGCACAAACCTTTAATCCCTGTACTCTGGAAGCAGAGGGCCAGCCTGGTCTACAGAGGTAGTTTCAGGAAAGCCAGGAGTACACAAAGAAACCTTGTCTCGAAAAACAAGCAAACAAAAGGGTCTAATGATCTACAAGATATCTAAGACCTCATTACCAGGCACAAAACAGAGGCCAGGCAGAGCCTCGGCTCTTAGACTAAAGCCTTCCGTGTAATCTGAAAACTGCACTCTCTTCTCTCCTCCAGAGGAGTTTGTGGGGGGTAGGGTGGAGTGGGGGGTGCCTTTCCCCTCCATTCTTTTGTGACAGAATTCAGCATGTAATTCCTTTTTCCTTAAATTTTTTAGAAGATTTTTTAAAAATAAATATTTGCCTATGTTCACGTAAGTACACCACAGCCATGCTTGGTGCCCAAGGAAGTCAGAAGCGGGCACTGGCTCCCGTGGGACTGGAGTTACAGATGCCTATGAATACCATGTGGGGTGCTGGGAACTGAACCAGAGTCCTATACAGCGGCTGAGTCAACTCTCCAGCTTTTACTGGCCTGGAACTACGCAGAGCAGGCTGGCCTCAAAACCGTGGCAATCCTGCACTAGAATCTAGAGAGCTAGAGTTACAGACACTATGCTCTATTTGTCAAAAGAGTTTTCAAGTCAATATGGCAGTCTTTAAAAAAAAATTAACAGGCTAAAGTGCAGCGAGGTAAGATTAAGATTTCCGTCTCCCTAGAATATACCTGACATTGAGGACTTTACTGTATTTGTGGAGAAACGGAAAAATGTAAAACTAACTCCCAGGGCTTTTATCTCGTGCACGCAGCGCCTTCGGTAAATGTTGGTGATCAGTCAAAGGTGGCGCAGGGGCTGCGAAGCATTCCCAGGGAGGCAGCGCAGCTCCAGGCCGGGGTCTGCCCGCCCTCGGGGGACTCACGAGTGGACCTCAAGGACAGCCCAGCCCACCCGGAGCCCAGCTCCACGCTTCCAGGACCGCTCCACCCGTGTGCCGCAGGCGCGCGAGAAGGCGGCGTCCGTGTACCCGCCGGCGCGCGCACACGAGTGGGGGCACCGCCCTGCTCGCCCTCCGGCTCGCGCTGATAGGCCATTGAACCGAAGGGGTGTAGGACCAAGGACGCTATTGGCGCCAGTTCCCTGTCACTCAACTATCCGGGAAGGGAGGGGCCTTCTCAGGGAGGAACACGTTCAAGAGGCTTTTTCAAGGACGCCAGGCGCCATTTTGGCTGTTTACTCGCTTTTGCTACGCGCTGCTCTACAGTTGTGTGTACACGACCGAAGTACGGAGGCCGCAAAGTGTTTTCATACATTTGGCCGGGCTGATTTTGGGTTCCTGCCTGCCTTAGTTACACATCTCTCAGATAATAGTTGCAAAGTAGCATTTCCTTCCTCCTTAGTTCAGTTTGCATCTTTTACTGTTAGATTCTCAGCAAAATCTATAGATTTGCTTTGCTTTGGTAAAAGTGTCAAACCAAACAAGCCAATCCACGGGAGGGTGGGATTCCTAGGCGATGAGCCTAGGCTGCAAGATCCGAATGTCTAAGCTGCCTGGCAACTACTCTTAAGGAACTACGTGATAGGTGACAGCCTGCCGTGGTGCCTGAGACTTTAAAAGATAAGCATAAAAATTATCATGTTGCTGTGGTCATTAAGGTCCATAGAATCTTTTACATTTCAAGGAAATGCAAGTCTAAACTTGTGGAAGGTCTTGTTGGGAAATAAAAATGCACATAGTATAAATAGAAAGTCTATAGAATCCAAGCAGAGCCATTTTCCTTATGAATTTAAGACCTGGTACCAATTTTACTGCAGGTGTTGTTTCGGTGTCTTTAAAGACTGTGCATACAACACTTAGCTAAGAGGTCTTGTAGTGAGAACTTGGACTTGACTCTCCCGGTTACATTTGTGACGTTCCCTGATCTCTCCGCATACACTAATGTTTTCACACAATCTTCAAATACAGACTGAACACAGGTATATCCTGTATAACTCCCTATTAGACCGTCACACTACACAGCTATAGGAAGGGGAGGCTCTGCCCCAGGGAAATAGGACTTTAACGCACTCTTTCCCGAAACTTGCGAGATATGGGGGAAGCTTCGCATTTACAGAACACAAAATTGCGTTGCATTTTTCTTTATCCCTCCTATGTTTTGTTTGACTCCTCTGGCCCCCCTGCCCCAAACAGTTCGATAACTGAACTAGACAATTTTCACCCCCACTTTCCTACCTCTGGAGTTTTTTCAAACAAATCCCAACCAATAAAAGTCCACTTTGTTAAAAAGCCAGAAAATTCCTCTTTGAACATCTCTCTCCAAAACTACTGGCAGAGGCCAAAATATACACAGCTGTACATTTAAGAACGAGAAAGCAGTAAGAAGGCAAAAGCACTTACAAGCCATTGCAGGGGGCTGGAATAACTTTACAGATCGAATAACTTCCCTACCATCATCTGCCAAGCAGGCTGACTGCATGCTTTGGGGCAATTATTTAATTATTCACTAATCTGAGCAAAAAAGGAGCAGAAAATAAGGTAAATTCCAATAGGATGGAAGTTCTTAAGAAAGCCAAGAGCAGGATTTCCTCTAAGCTTTACTTGGCATATGAAATCCTGTTTTGATTACATTTGGAAACACAAGAGGAAAAAAATATTACATCGTAGGGTTTGCTTTACACACATAAAACCAAAGGAAAACACTTGAAAAATAAAATCTGATATGGCACATATACACATACTTTACATATACACAAAAAATAATCTATAGGAAGTGGTTTGCTTTAAATACATGCACACACACACACACACACACAGACACACACACGTCCTCATGAAATTCTGTGTGCGAGATACACCGTCAGAGGGCTTTCCCTTCTCTCCAGGGAAAAGAGTGTCCCAATTATAATATCCCAGTATATTAAATCTATTGGTTTTGCACACTTGCCACATCCTCGCCAATTGGTTTTGGTTCTGAGGGAGTGTGTGTAAAACGCATGCCGAACGGCTTTGTGAGGGCGCCTCAAATCTCTCTGTTGCCTGTGGTAGAAATTTACATTATCCCTTTAGCCCGATTAAAAACAAATCTATACTTCCCCAAGCGACTAAAATTTAAAATCCTTCAAGCACAAAATTTACCAGTCCTTAAAATGTGATAGCAAAAAGAAAAAAAATTCTCTGTAAATTTGTCTGGAAACGGTTGCACACGACCATCCTGCTTCTCAACTTGGTATATTTTTAAACCTTGACCAGGAAAAAGAAAGAGAAAGAGAGATAGAAAAAGAAATGGGGAAAAGAGCAGATTCCCCTTAGCAACAGTTTCCTCACCCCAGCACTGCCACAGATCTCTATTTTTAAAAAAATCTGAAAACACACGCAAGATGAAGGAGAAAAAAAAATGGAAAAAGGATACCCGAAGGTCGTATGGCTCTTTGTATTCGTGTGTGTGCAAAAGAGGAGGACTCGCGGAGCCGGAGCTCGCAAGCCCCGCCCCTTCCCGGACGCCCGCCCGGATTGGCCGCCGGCCGCCCCGCCCGCAAGCACACGCGCCGCGCCCGAGGCGTCCGCCCGGGGGGCCCCCGCGGGCCGCTGGCTGGCGGATCTGGCCGCGCTGCGCTGTGTCCTACCCTTTCTCACCCTTCACCTTTCGTGTCTCGCTTTTTCCCTGTAAAACCTGACCCAGAAGAACAGCCCTGTGACTGAGCGCCTTCTGACTTTGCCAAACTCGGCCAAGTAGCTCCTTACCTGTGACCTTCTAGACTGGGATTGAGCGTCAGGGTCGGGGGGGGGGGGGGCCTGGGCCTCAACCCTTGGTTTCCCAGGGCAATGTCTCTGGGTCACACATGTTGCCTAGCAGCCCACCTCGACGTGATCACTGATGAGTGTAACGCTGTCTAAGTGAAAGGCAAAGTAGCCTTACACCGGGCTTTACACTTTGGGGCTTGTTTTTGAACAGCCCGAGCTAGATTCGGTCCCCTACTGGGCTAACACCATATTCTGAAGAAACCGAAATGTTTTCCTGCATGTAGACCCTTGCTTAAACCTGGATTTTAAGCAGCCCATAAACTGGTCTCACCGCACCTTCTTGTTCTAAACCGCTCGCAACACACACACACACACACACACACACACACACACACACACACGTAAAACGTAAAACACGGATATTTACTGTGGGGGCTCTCGCGTGCCGCAGCGCCTGTGTGACAGTAAGGAGACAATTGCAGGAGTCGGTTCTCTCCACCTTGTGGGTCTAGAGGATAAAAGCCATGTCTGCAGGTTTGATGCAGGTTTGGCGGCCTTCACGAACTGAGCAAGCGATCTCCTCCACTGGGCACTAAATTCTTTTGGTTGTTGTTGTTTTTTTGTTTTGTTTTGAGAAAAGGTTTCACTGTGGATCCTTGGCTGTTCTGGAACTAGCTCGGTAGACGAGGCTGGCCTTGAACTCAGAGGTCCACCTACCTCTGCCCCGCCCCCAAGTGCTGGGTTTAAAGGTGTGAGCCACCACACCTGGTATCCCCTCCATCTTAGTCCCCAAGGATAACGTCAAGTCCAGCTTATACCTATTTATTTTCTTTAGTATCTGAACCCAAGGCCTTTCTCAGTCTTCCTGGGACTTCCTGTCTTCCCCACCTCACTTGAACCCCTGACCTATGAGTTTATATCAGAAAAGGGGAAGTTAGGTATGGTGGCTCAATGTTGTAATCCCAGCACTTGGGAGAATGACAGGTTTACTGTCACCCAGATTGTCGAGGCCAATCTGGACGACATATTGAATTCTAAATCAGCCTGGCTACCAGGGAAGACCGGAGAGATGACTCATTGGTTAAGAGCACAGGCTGCTCTTCCAGAGGACCCAGGGCTGATACCCAGCACCTATATCGCAGATTACAATCACCTGTAACTCCAGTTCCAGGCCAGCCAGCACCTTCTAGCATTTGTGCACATCAGGCACACACGTGGTACACAGATGTACTTGCAGGCAAAACAACCACAGACATAAAAAATAAAAATATGGGGACTGGAGAGATAGCTCATAGGTTAAGAGCACTGACTGCTCTTCCAGAGAGGAGCCAGGTTCAATTCCCAGCACTTAAATGGCAGCTTGCAGCTGTCTATAACTTCAGTTATAGGGAACCCAACACCACACAGACTTACATGCTGGCAAAACACCAATGCACATAAAATAAAAATAAATTTAAAAATAAAAGCATTAAAAGATAAAAAAAGAAAAAAAAAGGGCTTAGTTATGTGTGTGCTATGTTTGGCCATGAGACACTGAGGCATTAGGAGAAAAGGCATTTGAACATCCCAATAAACTGTTCAAAAGTATCCAAATGGGCCAAGCAAAATAACACGTGACTTAAATTCCAGCACTCAGGCTGCAGAGGCAGGTGGATTTCTATGAGTCCAAGGTCAGGCTGGCCTACTGGGGAGTTCCGGGACAGTCAGGGTTATACAATGAGTCCGTGCTTCAAAAACAACAACTAGCCTGGCGGTGGTGGTGCACACCCTTAATCCCAGCACCCGGGAGACAGAGGCAGGTGGAGCTCTGAGTTCTAGGCCAGCCTGGTCTACAGAGCAAGTTCCAGGATGGCCAGCCATAGCTGTTACACAGAGAAACCTTTCCACTTGGCAGGAGCAATGTTGACACAGCTTCTCACAGAGTGTAAACGACTGTGACAGTACGGGGCAGCACACACAGAGGCATGTCACTATGTGTGGCTATAATGTATCTGTCTCCAGGGGAACATGTTTCACAGTGCATTAGCGTCCACTCTCTGCTGCCCTCCTCAGTCTTCTTACCCCCTCCCTCCCCCAAAACCCTGTGTCCAGCTCTGCCAGCCAGTGTGTCTCTCCATCTTTGCTCTGTCCACGTTACTCTGTTACTTTCCTTTCCTTATCTCTGATGTGTCCCTAGGTCTAGCGTCCTTTTCCACCCTCCATTATTTCCTCTGTGATAGTGGCTGTCTGGGTGCCTCACAGCGAGTGGTGACCGCCTCTTGTTAAGATCTACCTGCAGTGCTTGCTTATTGACTGTTTCTTATTGAAACTTTGTGGAGTGGGGCTGGGGAAACAGATCACTTAGTGGAGAGCTTGCTGCTTAAGCCAGATGACCTGAGTTCCATCCTTGGCACCCACACACAAGGCTGGGCATGGCTTTGTACACAGAACCGCAGCCTTGTGGAGGTAGAGGTGGCAGATCGCTAAGTCTTGCTGGCCAGCCCTAGGAACCTGATCTATGCGATACTAGTGAGAGAAGCGGGTGGCCAGCTTCCAGGGGATGGCTGCTGAGGCCGATCTCTGGCTTCACATGTATGTCCGCCTGCATGTTTACACTCTGCACCAGTACATGGGCTCACACACACTAAACAAACAAACACATTCTGTGGACTAAACTACTACTTTTATTGTTTTTTTTTCTTTCTCATAGCCTTGCTCATGCTAAATAAGCACACATTCTCCAACTAAGCTACACTCCCCAAAGTGGATTTTTTTTTTCAGTTAGAGAGAGGGATGGCGTGGAGAGATGGCTCAGCAGGTAAAGGCACCGGATAATTCCAGCACCCAGACAGTGAAGGAGGGACTCCCCCAGCTGTCCTCTGACACACTTCCACATGCGCACTATGGCTTAGGAGCCCACACACACTAAATCCTACAAGTTGCCCTCTGACCTAAACACATGCGCGCACACACTCACGCACACACACACACACACACACACAAATTAGTTTTTGTTTATTGTGTGAGAGTGTGATATACAGCTGGTGTGGAGGTCAGAGAACAACTTGCGGGAGTCAGTTCTCCCTTTCTACCATGTGTGTTCCAGGAGGCTCCAACTCAGGTCATCAGCCTTGGTTCCAAGCACCCAATGAGCATCTCCCAGATCCCCAAAACTTGGAAAGCAAGAAAGCAGAGCAGAAAGGGGAAATCAAGTAAAGGTGAGTAGCCTGGGGCGGGGGGGGAATCTGATGAGACTGAATCCATGGATACTTTAAAAAAAAAGAAAAAGAATTATTTTATTTTGGGATGGGAGGTGGGGAGAAAGGGGCATCCTATCCCCCGAGACTGGGATGTGATGCTTGTAAACCACCATCCGGGAGCCATCTCTCTGGCCTTGAACACATGACTGTCTTCTTTCTTTTAAATAAACTAGGTCAGCAATTCATGTCTAGTGACAGATTACCCGGAACGAGGCAGGGTTGAGCACCGAGTCAGGTCAAGCACCTAACTCAAAGCAAAAGCTTCTGGGAGAAATGAGTTGAGTTAAATAAGCCAAGAAGCTGATGTGAGTAGAATTTCTTCTGCCTGACCCACTAACAAATGCTAAGCAGATAAGCTTCGGTAGGGCATAGCCCCTGGAAGCCAGAACATGGTTTTGAGGCCTGGCCTGGTGGAGTCATGAGGGATGAGGAGGAAACAAGAGGAGCAGCCTGGGTCAGGGAGGAGGAGCAGCTGCCCCTGGGGTGGTTCTGGTTGCTGGGTTTGCACTTTCTTCTTGCCTACTATACTTGAGCTTTCCCAATATGATTCTGGCTCCCTGAGGAAAGCAGAACTTTTTTAAAACAAGTAAGAAACAAACACAAAGCAGTGGAATATATATATATATATATATATATATATATATATATATATATATTCCAATTTGTTTTGTTTCTCGAGACAGGGTTTCCATGTAGTTTCTAGAGCCTGTCCTGGAACTAGCTCTTGTAGACCAGGCTGGCCTCGAACTCAGAGATCCGCCTGCCTCTGCCTCCCGAGTACTGGGATTAAAGGTGTGCGCCACCACCACCTGGCAGGATGTGTATATTTTAAATCATAAAGTCCTTGTATCATACGGTCAGTGCTTGCTAGTCATATTTATTCTGGTATTATGGCCCTGGCAGGAGGGGAAACTTGTAAGAAAAGAGCAAAATAAGAGGGGAAAAAAATCAAAGCCACCTAATATCACCCATTACTAAAATAGATTGTGACTGACCCAGTACTCTCGTCTCTCTGGGCACAAGAGGAACAGCCCCTCCTTACTCCCCTCACAACTGTCCCCATTTTCCCTCCATAGCCCCCTTTGTCTGCCCCGCCTCACTTCAGGCTTCTTCTCCATGCGACCTTTTTTTGCTGCCACTGTTTCTGAGACAGGGCCTCCTGTAACCCAGGGTTGCCTCAAACTTGCTCCATGGACAAGGACAGCCTTGAACTCCTAATCCTGCCTCTACCTCTTAAGTGCTAGGAGACGGGGACATAATGGCTCCAGGTTTCATCTCACCTCTTAATTCCTCCCAGCATGCCACGTGGATTCTGTGGGCCAGAATCAATCAGTTGTTTTACTGCCCCTCAGAGGATGTGACTTTCCTTTCCCCAAATGGCTTTGACGGTTTTCTCATTTGCTAGCTGAGGATATCAAGAGACATTGACCTTTCGGTCTTGCCTACCAGGGAACACTCAGTAACTGTGAGGCCCCACCTCCTCCATGGTCCCCTGCAGCACTCTCTACCCCCACAGCCCCTGCCTGCGTGATGTGGAGCTGCCATAAGGCACTTCCAGTCTTTACCCTGCACTGCTCACAAGCAAGCGAAAGTGCACAGATCTCCAGGAGTGCTTGCTTGCTTTTTTTTTTTTTTTTTTTTTTTTTTTTTGATCCTGCTTAGACCCCAGACTAACCCAGAGGACTCAGATTTTGGTGATACTGAGCTATATGTGGAGGGAGGAAAAATGTCAGCCTTCCCTTCAAGAGCCTGTCTCTTGGAAATGTGAACTGCCACGAGAAATCAATCTTTCAGTTATTACGGCAATTTCTTTTCCATCTTCCTTTGTCAGGCCCTTTGTATTAGGAAGGAGTCTGGAGAGTCCCTGACCTGGTGCATGCACTCAACAGCGGCATCTCCCCCAGCGAGAACAGACAAGTGTACAAGGGGGCTACTGACGGCGTAGGGAGCAGCAATCTTTCATTGTTTCTAGATTTATGTATATGACTATCTTTCCTACATATATGTATGTGTACAGCCAGGTGTGCCTAGGGCTGGCAGAGGTCAGAGGAAGTTGGGTCTCCTGGAACTGGTACTTCAGATGGTTGTGAACCACTATGGGGAGTGCTGGGAATTGAACCCAGGTCCTCAGAAAGAGCAACCAGTGCTCTTTACTACTGAGCCATCTCTCCAGCTCCGAAACTAACAATTTAAGAAATTATATTTACTTTTATTTCCGTTTTGTTTTCTAAGATTTATTTATGTATGTATATGAGTACTTCATTTGCATATATGACTGAATGACAGAAGTGGGCACCAGACAGAAGAGGACAGCAGATCCCATCATTGGAAACAGTGTGGTTTCTGGGACTTGAAGTCAGGACTTCTGAAAAAGCAGGCAGTTCTGTTAGCTGCTGAGTCAACTCTCCAGCCCTGTGTGCTTCTTTTCAAAACAGGATTTTTCCATGTAGCCCTGGAACTCACTGTGTAGACCAGGCTGCCCTCGATCTCAGATATCTGCCTGCCCCTGCCTCCCAAGTGTCGAGATTAAAGTCTGGTCAGATTGATTCTGGTAGGGTCTCTCCATATAGGCTGAGAGATCCACCTGTCTCAGCTTCCCAAGTTCTTTGATAAAATGAGTGCATGATCCCACTTGGCTAACATTTTATTATTATTATTATTGGTTTTTGAGATAGGATTTCTCTGTAGCATTGGAGTCTGTCTTGGAACTAGCTCTTGTAAACCAGGCTGGCCTCAAACTCACAGAGATCTGCCTGCCTCTGCCTCCCGAGTGCTGGGATTAAAGGCATGTACCACCACCACCCAGGTACATTTTATTTAGAAATTTATTTATTTATTATGTGTACTGTTCTGCCTGCATGTATGCTTGCATGCCAGAGGAGGGCTCCAGATCTCATTACAGATGGTTGGGAGTCACCATGTGGTTGCTGGGAATTGAACTCAGGACCTTTGGAAGAGCAGGCAATGCTCTTAACCTCTGAGCCATCTCTCCAGCTCCTTGGCTAGCATTTCTTAACTGTGTATGTAGGTGTAGGTATGTGCATGTGAGATCAGGTACCCTCAACACTAGAGGCACTGTATTCACTAAAATGGAGTAAGCTGTAAACCGTTTGATGTGGGTGCTGGAAACGGAGCCAGGTTCCTCTGCAGGAATAGCAAGTGCTCTTAACCTGAACCCCATCTCTAACCTCATAGACACTAACAAACTTTCCTTCCCTCCTAATCTCTTTCCAGAAAACCTAACAGTGGACCTTCACTAAATGGGCTTTGTACCACAGACCTGGGTTAGAATAATAGGTGTTTCAGAAGGGCACACACAGGTCTACAGGTTTTCCTTTTCTCTCCTACAGGACTCTGCACAGATTGATTTATAGCCAGGTGGTGGCAATGCTGGACTTTAATCCCAGCACTGCAGAGGCAGGTGAGCTTCTGTGAGTTAGGCCAGTGTGGTCTACAGAGTACCAGGACAGCCAGGGAATCACAGAGAAACCTTGTCTTGAAAAAAAAAAAAAAAAAAGAACAAAATATTTATTGTTTTTTGTTTTTTCAAGACAGGGTCTATTCGGCCCTAGCTGAAGACCAGGCTGGCCTCAAACTCAGATCCAACTCCCTCTGCTTCCCGAGTGCTGAGATTAAAGATGTGTACCCCACCTGAGTCAATTTATCTTTGTTTATTATGTGTTGTTTTGCCATGCATATCGGATTCCCTGGAACTGGAGTTACAGACAGTTGTGAGCTGCCATGTGGGTGCTGGGAACTGAACCCAGGTCCATTGGAAGAACAGTCAGTGCTCTTAACTCCTGATCCTTCTCTCCAGTCCCCCCCTCCTTTTTTTTGAGACAGGATTTCTCTGTATAACATCCCTGGCTATCCTAGAACTCACCTTGTAGACCAGACTGGCCTCAAACTCATGGAGATCCACCTGCCTCTGTCTCCCAAGTGCTGGAATTTAAGGCATGAGCAAGCATCACAGGCTCTATTTATCTAATTGTTTATTTTTGGCTTTTCAAAAACAGGGTTTCTCCTCTGTAAAACAGTCCTGGCTATCCTGGAACTTGCTGTGTCGACCAGGCTGGCCTCAAACTCAGAGATCCAATTCCCTCTGCCTCAGGAGTGCTGAGATCAAAGATGTATGCCACCACTACCCAGCTGTTTTGTTTTTTTTTTTTAAGATTTATTTATTATGTATGCAGTATTCTCAGTATTCTGTTTGCATGTGTGCCTGCAGGCCAGAAGAGGGCACAAAATCTCTTTACAGATGGTTGTGAGCCACCATGTGGTTGCTGGGAATTGAACTCAGGACCTTTGGAAGAGCAGGCAGTGCTCTTAAACGCTGAGCCATCTCTCCAACCTGTTTTGTTTTTGTTTTTTTAATCTTTTTCCCCCCTGAGGCAGGATTTCTCTGTATCTTTGGGGTCTGTCCTTAAACTAATTCTTGTAGATCAGGCTGGCCTCAAACTCAGAGAGATCCACCTGCCTCTGCCTCCCGAGTGCTGGGATTAAAGAAAGGCATGCACCACCACTGCCTGGCCTAAATTTATTTATTTTTTTTATTTTTAATATTTAATTATTTATTATGTATACAATATTCTGTCTGTGTGTATACCTGCAGGCCAGAAGAGGGCACCAGACCCCATTACAGATGGCTGTGAGCCACCATGTGGTTGCTGGGAATTGAACTCAGGACCTTTGGAAGAGCAGACAGTGCTCTTAACCTCTGAGTCATCTCTCCAGCCCCGCCTAAATTTATTTTTATTTAAAGACTAGGTTTCAGTGCTGGAGAGATGGCTCACTGGTTAAGAGCACTTGCTGCTTTTCCAGGGACCCTAGGGTTCAATTCTCTGCACCTACAGGGCAGTTCACAACTTTTCCAGTTACAGGGGATCTGATGCCCTCACGCAGATACACAGGTAAAACAGCAGAGCACATAAAATAATGGATAAATCACTAAAAAATAAAAAATAATAAAAAAAAAACCAGGCAGTGGTGGTGCACACCTTTAATGCCAGCACTCGGGAGGCAGAGGCAGGAGGAGCTCTGACTTGAGGCCACCCTGGTTCACAGAATGAGTTTACAGGCCAGCCAGGGCTATACAGAGAAACCCAGCCTTGAAAAACCAAAGGAAAAAGGAAAAAGAAAAAACCGGGAGGTGCTGGTGCATGCTCTCTCTGCGTGGTGCCCTCCTGACCTATCGGATTTTGGAACTCCCATTCTTATAGTGTAAGTTTCCCCTCTTTAACCATTAAAGTATTCCTGTTACTCTTTGAGCTAGCCTGGTTACTTATCGTACTGACCTAATCCGCGACATCAGGCTGACTTCCAGTTTACGATGTAGCTGGGAATGGCCTCTACCTCCCAAGAGCTGGGATTAGAAGCCTATCACTACGTTTTTGGTTTTTACGTGCTGCTGGGGTTTGAACCTAGGGCTTTGTAAATGCTAGACATTCACTCCACCTCCTGACCTACATCCCCAGCCAAAATAGTCTCATTTTAAAAGTACAGTCTGTTTGAGTCCATGCTCAGTGGTTCCCAGGCTCCAGAGACTTCACGACAAAATGCATTTCCCAAGGCACAACTCATTTGTTTCCCGGACTCTTTTCTCCAGTCTCACTGATTCACAATTTCCCTGCACATGACAAATGCAATTAACAAGGCTCCATCAGTTCCTAAGGACAGCCTCATCAATCAGAACACAAACTGCACCCTGCTGGGATGGGAGAAGAGCCTGCCTGCCTTCTAAACCAGAATATGACTAACTGATGGTCTTTTCTTATATCCCACCTGTCTGCTGCCACCCTGAGTCACAGACCCCCTCAAAGCTGGGTGTGTGGCATCAACTTCCTATGTGCTCAGCAGGGACTTTCCCATCCACACATCCCACCTTCTCCCCTCCAGCCGCACATCCATCATCCACACATGGGGAGACCAGAACAGCATCACCAAGGCTTCACCCATGTGTCCACTTTCTCAGGGCTCAAGCCTTCCCTTCCCAACTCGTTCAAGATTCCAGATTTGGCTGAGTGAGGTGGCGCAAACCTTTGATCAAAACACTTGGGAAGCTGAGGCAGGTGGATCTCTGTGAATTCTAGGCCAGCCTGGTCTACACAGGGAGTTCTAGGACAGCCACACAAAAGAAACCCGTCTCTCCAGGTGGGGAGGGTTATCATTCTACACTGTGTACAGCGTCCTCCTGCCCCCACCACGAGGTAAGAGCTTTTCCCTCTGCAGCCCGGGCTGGAACATCCCTGTGTATCTTTCCACCTCATCAACTTTCATCTCCACAAACAGAAGCAGGAAGCCTCTCCCTCCTCCTGCTTCACTATTAGCTTCACGAGCGAGGACATTATGTATGCAGCAGACATGACTCCACGCCACCATCTCCTGTAATTACAGTGCCTTCTCTCTCCCACTGTCCTGGCTTATTTGACTGTAAAGTGCTTGAAGGAGGGACAAAAGATGCGACAGAGGCCGAGGTTGAAGAGTAGTGTAATTTTAGCATCCAAGAGAGTAAAACAAACAGCTAATGCATCCATCAGGAGCCCATCAACTGTGAACACACAATGTTTCAGAGCTTTACAAGAGGTACTGAAATAACTGTGGGCTTCACTATGGAACGAGTGCTATTATTTATTGTAACCAGTAGGAGCCCCCAAACAGGTGCAGAGGGCCACATCCGCTTTCCTTCAGAGGACAGGCGCATTATACTTGTCGTGTAAGTCAGCGACATTGTCACTGGAGACACGGATCCAGCCATCCTCCCGCACGTGGTAGAGGTTGACTGAACCTCCAGAGTAGGCATCTCTGTAGGTGGCTTGGTAGATGGCTCGGCGGGCCAGATCATAAGCATCCTCCACTTCTAGGTCATAGGAGTAGCCTCGATCCATGACCCCATAAGCATACACGGAGCCAGAACCCACTGAGAAGGCAGTTCCAGAGATCCGGTTCCCCTCACTGTCTACATAGTAGAGGCCTAGAAAAGGAGACGAGGCGGGTAGGGATAAAAGGAGAAAGACCATCATTTCCTTGCTATCTCATTCATCTTCCAAGGCGATTTCTCATCTTCTCAACAAGGATGTAGCTCTGCAGAATATAGGCCTTGCACGTGCAAGGTGGCCTTGGGTTTGATTTCTATCTATCAACACACTCATGCACACACGCACACCACCACCAAAATGGAATCTCAGCACACTTGGGCAGTGTAGGCAGGAGGACCAGGAGTTAAAGGTTAGCCATAATTATGAATTGAGTTTGAGGCCAGCCTGTGCTACAGAAAATCCTGTTTCAAACAAAACAAAATGGCTGGAAAGACTGTTCTGCAGCTAAGAATACTTGTTGCTCTCGCTAGGATCCAGGTTCAGTTCTCAGTATCCACAGGGTAGCTCACAAGTGTCTGTAACTTCAGTTTCCAGGGACCCAACGCCCTCTTCTGGCCCCCTTAGGCACTGGACGTGCAAATGGTGCACACACACACACACACACACACACACACACACACACACACGCAAACACTCACACGCATATGCAAATACATACACGCAAACACACAGAAACTCACAAGTGGTGCACATACATACACACATGCAAATACTCACACACATGCAAACACACACAGAGAAACTCACAAAGAAACAAAATAACTTTTTTCTTTTCTATTCTTTTCTTTTCTTTTCTGAGATAGGGTTTCTCTGTATAGCTCTGGAGCTTGTCCTGGAACTAGCTCTTGTAGACCAGGCTGGCCTCAAATTCACAGAGATCTGCCTGCCTTTTCCTTCTGATTGCTGGGATTAAAGGCATATGCCAGGACCACCGATAATTTTTTTAAAAATTGGAGAAAGAATCAAATTTCCTGTTGAGCTCTCCAGAGTGCAAGCACCATGCCACCCATCTCTCCTCCATTACACAAACCATCGTGCCTGTTCTAAGGGGAAGTCCAAAAGGCAAGAGTGCTAGACAGTCCAAGCATAGGACCTTCAGGCATGGTGGAAGACAACACTTAAAACAGAGCCCCAGGGCTGCAAGGGAGGGCTCCTTCTAGGCCAAAGACTAAATGAAACGGAGATGGCAACCACACAGCTGAGTGTCACCATCCACACAGTGACAACAGCACTTAAAATGGTACTACCGCCAAATACTGAGACATAGTTTGGGAATTTTATATTTTCTATAAACCAATTCCACTAGCTTTATATATTTCTGATTTGGTCTCACTGTGTGGCCCAGGCGGTCCTGGTTCAATACAGCTTAGGCTGGCTTTAAACTCTTGACCCTCCTGCTTCAGCCTCCATAGGGCTAAGATCACAGCTGTGATCACTTGGCTTCTCTGTTGTTTAAGTTAGGGTCAGTGAGGTACTCAGCATGTGACTGCTGCTTACCACCAGGCCCAAAGGCCTGGGTTTATTCCATAGAACAAGGGAGCCAACTCCCGTAAGTTATCCTCCGAACTCCACATGTAGGTGTTGGGATGTGCGCTTTCTTGAACTCACATACACATAAGAAATAAATAATGTAACTTAAAATTTTTTGGTTTCTTTTTTTGTTTGTTTTTCCAGACAGGATCTCTCTGTGTAGCTCTGGCTGTCCAGGAACTTGTTCTGTAGACCAGGTTGGCCTCAAACTCACAGAGATCCGCCTGTCTCTGCCAACTTAAAATTTTTAAAAATGGGGTTGGAGAAATGGTTCTATGGGTAAGAGCACTGGATGCTCTTGTAGAGGTCCTGGGTTTGGTTCCCAGCACCCACACAGTGGCTCACAACTGTCTGTCTGTAACTATATTCTAGGGGATCCAACACCCTCTTCTAGCCTCTTTGAACACTAGACATGCACTGTAGTGCACAGACATATAAGCAGATAAAACACCCATGCACATAAAATGAAACAATGTAAAAAATTTAATATAAAACACTATATATATATATGCACACACACTCATGAGAAATTTTAAAATTATGTGTGCAGCTCACTTTTTGTCCTGTTAGAAAATGCTAGCTTGCTAGGTGGTGGTGGCGCACACCTTTAATCCCAACACTGTCAAGCAGAGACAGGTGGATCTCTGTGAGTTCAAAGCCAGCCTGGTCTACAGAGTGAGTTCCAGAACAGCTAGGGCTACACAGATAAATTCTTTCCCAACTGACCCCCTGTACCCCCCAAAAAACTGCCTAGAGTTTATCTCTTCAGTCAACTGAATTCTCAAATATAGCTGTTTTCTAGTCCTCACTGTTTATTGAATGGGGAAGAAGGAAAATGTGCCCATCGCTGTCCTTATTGCTTTATATTCACTACACACAACCATTGTGACAGCTCACTCAACCTACTGAGAGATGAAGAAATAGGCTAAGAGGAAAGGTTTGAGGTCAGCTGAGACAATGACACAGCAAGTCTAACTCCATGCCCTTTCCTATACAGCACAATGCCTACCTTACCTTGGAGAGGGAAGGAAAAGCTTCAAGAACCCAATTAACACACACATCCTCAGCATCCACTAAAAGCCCTTAATTATCTATCCATTTAGCCCCGCCCCACCGTAGGGCCCACGCCAAGGAGTACATAACTCCAACAACTCACCGGGGCCTCTCTTATCCCAGCCACAGATCATGGTACCCATGGACAGCCCCATGCCCTTGTACTGATACACCATGTTAGCAAGAAGCTTGGAGGCTGCCGCGACAGAGATGCGTTCCTTATTTCGAAGCTCATAGATTCGACACTGCCGAGCCAACAACCGCTCCCAGAAGCTGCAGTCGGCTGCACCCCCAGCCATGGTGCCCAGAAGGTAGGGGTTGATCTCGATCACTTTCTTCACGGTCTGGGAGGCAATGTAAGCACCTGCTGTGGCCCGGGAATCTGCAGCAACAATGACTCCATGGCGAAACTAATTCAAGTCAGAGAAAACACAAAGGAGGTCACATAAGACCACAAATACTTCCAATACTTCTTTTTGTATTAATGTAAAACCAGAATATCTTCCTGTATCTTTTTGGATTGTGTAATTGAGTCCACATATTAAATGTCATTTGGGCTTAACAGCAATTCCTGATTTGAGAATAACAAGATTACTCACTTCACATATGAAGAAATGACTTTAATGACATAAAGACTCCCCTAAGAGCACTAGAGTTAGCTCAGTGGTTAAGAGCATTGGCTAGTCTTATTCTTCAGGGTCGAGTTCAGTTCCCAGCACACAAATACACCCTAGTGAGTGTGCACAGCGTATTTACTTCTTGTTCCAATGAATCCGACGCCCTCTCTCCACCTCTGCGAGCACTACACACGTAGTGAATACACAAAAAGGCAAAACACACAAAAATAAGAATAAATCGGGCTGGAGAGAGCGCAGTGGTTAAGAGCACTGTCTGCTCTTCCAGAGGACTTGGGTTCAATTCCAAGCACCACATGGCGGCTCACAACTGTCTGTAACCCCAGTTCCAGGGGACCTGACACCTTCACGCTGACGTACATGTAGGCAAAACACTAACGCATATGAAATAAAATAAATTATTTAAAATATAAATAAATCTTTAAAGATTCGCCTAAGAGCCACAACTAGTTATTTAGAGGTGGCACAGGGACCTTAATTGTTTGGTACCCACTACAGTAGTGCCCGGACTTTATCGAGCTCCGGGGAGGGGACCCCCAGTTTGTAAAACCTTTGCTGAACCGCTACAACGTTTTTCTCTCAGCCACCACGGTTCGCTGTTACTGCGGCTTCCCTTCTTGAACAGGGACAAACGGGAACGCCTAGGAGCCAACCCAAACAGTCTCGGTCTCCTTCCTTCACCGCCCCCGCTCCCACCTCCCCGTTCTCAAGATTATCAGACGGCGAAACCGCTAAGGGTCGGGGTGAGAGGACCGAACCTCCGCCCGCCTCGGTTCCGGCTGGGATGCCCGAGAGGCGAGAGCCGCAGGGCGGCTGGCTGAGCACCTTGAAGGCCAGGGTGGTGGTTCCATGAAGCATTTCGATCCTCGGCTCCTCGGAGACACCCCAGCCGGGCGCGGCCAGGCTCAGCCCATCAGCGGGACTCCCCGGACCCAGGTCCAGCAGATCTGCGCGACCTCCGAGTCCAAAAAACCCATGCTGGTTCACCGGCAAAGGCCGCTGTAACACGCTAGCCAGCGCCATCTCTAGTGAGGGCAACAGGAATTAACTCCGAGACCGCCTCCGAAGAACGGACCGGCAACACCGCCCCGTCACAGCTTCACGTCCCAGGAAGTCTATAGGGAGAAGCCATTTTTACTCCGGGCAACCACGCCTCCACGTGCTTGCGTCGGGCTGATTTCACCCAGGAAGGGCGGAAACGAACGCTAAAAGGATGCGACTACCGTTTTTTACTTTGGTCATCGTAGTACCCACCGAGTAACTTCTCGTTGACTGAGGGCCATCTTTGAGAAGGGCGTGACGGCTTGAAAATCCAACCTGGGTTCTGGCGTTTGGTCGCCGCCCTGGCCCAGGGTCAGGTTACACTCTGCATCTGTTTCTAAAAACCCTGTTAACGAGGGGTTGCCATTTTTTTTTTAAGGACACCATTCCTAATTCTGGTTAAAATAATTGTTTTAGGACATTTTCTTATGGTATTAATTCAGCCACATTAGTTTGTGGTTAAAAAAAAAAAAAGAAAGAAAAAAAAAAAAAAAAAAACAAAAGACACCTCCTCGGTGACACAAGCCTGAAATCCCAGCACTCCGTTGGCAGAGGCAGCCTGGTCTATGAAGTTCCAGGACAGCCAGGGCCACCCAGAGAAAGTGTCTCGGAAACAATAACAACAACAACAACACCGCTTCTTTTTAAATAACATTCATACCACAGCTATTTTTGTGTGTGTGTTTTTGAAATGATCATACTCTATATCCTGAAAGTCACTTACGTGGCCCAGTTTGCCCTCCAACTCTACAAGGCTCTCTTGCCTTGTCTCAGAATAATGGGATTGCAAACCTGCGCCACCACACCAGGGGCGCTATTCCTTAAAAGGCTTTTGTTTTATTTTGTTTTTTGGGGGACAGTGTCTCACTATATATATAGCCATGGCCTGGACTGGAACTTGCTATGTAGCCGTGAAATCATGGTGATCCTCCTGCCTCTGCCTCCAAAATGCTGGGATTAAAGGCGTTCACCACACCCTGCTGAAAGAAACCAGTTTCTAAGATTCTCTTCTACCTTCTAGTGAGAATTTTTATTAATAAATTACCTGTAAGGCAAATAAAATAAAGGTCGAAAAACAAAGGGTTTGGTTAACTGAAAAAGTATAGTCTCAGTTTAGTGCCTGCTTTTTTGTTTACTTGTTTTTGATATTTCAAGGCAGGGTTTCTCTGTGTGACTCTGGCTATCCTGGAACTCACTATGTAGACCAGGCTAGCCTTGAATTCTGACTCCCAAGTGTTGGGATTAAAGGCAAGTGCCACAATGCCTTCCTTCGCGCCTGACATTTAAAATAGTAGTAATTGACATGTGAGAATCTGAAGGAGAGTTGAGGGTCCATAAAGATGTAGCTGGAGATCCGACTGCAGCCTGCCAAGATTGGCTTCATCAGAAATAGGCGATGTTTCATGGCCTCTTCCTTCCCCACCCACCCTTACCGCTCAACACTTTTGGGAATGGTAACAAGTCAGGAAGTAGGAATGTGTATAAAATGTTGCTTCCTGCTTTGTGGATCTATGAAGTCAGCCTCTAGCCTTGCTTGTTGGATCCAACTATCAGTATCTAAATTCAGTGTTCCA
Source organism: Arvicola amphibius (assembly GCF_903992535.2). Taxonomy (NCBI): domain Eukaryota; kingdom Metazoa; phylum Chordata; class Mammalia; order Rodentia; family Cricetidae; genus Arvicola; species Arvicola amphibius. The sequence continues at coordinate 60,600,169 of NC_052059.1, read as the reverse complement.
TCAATGCCCAGCTCGGGCCGTCCTCCCTTATAGCTTTTGCATGTGCAGTGTTTTCCATGCTGAAACCTGGCAACCTTTTCCAAATCCTACAGCCAGAGGTAGAACATTTTTATCCGTCTCACACTTAGGTAGTGGAGGAAATGCAGGGTAGGGCTTGTGAGAGGACACAGAGAGCTGGAACTACTTCAGTTTGGAGCCCCAGCACTAAGCTAAAAAGCTGGGTGTGGGCATGAGCACCCATAGCCCCAGTGCTGGGCAACAGAGACAAGTAGATCCCAGATGCTTGCTGGTCAGATAGTCTGGGAGAAAACCAGCATTTTAGGTTTGTTGAGAGACCCTATCTCAAAGGAATATGGTACAGAGATAGAGCAGGACATGGGAATCTGTTCAACATGGACCCCACGTGCACACACCTGCATGTTGTTTTTCCTCCGGCACAGTGGCTGCACCGAAGCTGCTGTTTCAGCCACTGATTGCAGCTCTGCAGTTACTGAGCAGCTTCTCAGACAGCCACCTGGTAGGACTTTTACATCCCACCGGATCCACCTCCTGCTGATGCCACCGAATGTAGTGTTTTGTTCTGTTCTGTGTTTTGGTTTTTTGAGACAGGGTTTCTCTGTGTAACAGTCCAGGCCGTCCTGGAACTAGCTCTTGTAGAACAGGCTGGTCTCGAACTCACAGAGATCCTCCTGCCTCTGTCTCCTGAGTGCTGGGATTAAAGGCGTGCGCCACCACTGCCTGACAAATGTACTTTTTACTAAATCTCTATCAGTCTGTTTATCAATAAGACTCGGGAGTCAGAGACTGGGGTGAAAACCTGCCAGCTCAGAGAGACTGAGGAGCAACTAGCTGACCTTTGCTCTTCTCTGGTGTCTCAGAAAAAGGGCATCCTTCCACTCCACCATACTAAAAAAGACCACCATGCCTAAAGTCCCTCCCTACTACTTCCTGTGTATCTCTACCCATCTTCCTGATATCCTGAGACTCTCTATGATTACTTTCTATCAACTAGTTGCTGGCTCTGCCTCCTGACACAAGGCTGATTTTATATAATTAACACAAATGCAAACTCAGGGTTCACAGTGTGGTTGAATATCCCGCAACACATACACAGCCTTCCACACACCCCTGCCACACACACAGGGAAAAAGAGAATGCAAAATTCCTGTTGCGTGTGTGTTCTTTGCAATCACTTCTGTAATGCCTTCCCTTCCCTTCCTTCCTTCCTTCCTTCCTTCTTTCCTTCCTTTCCTTCCTTCCTTTTTTTTGAGTTTTCAAGACAGGATTTCTCTGTGTAATAGCCCTGGAACTCTCTCTGTAGATCAGGCTGACCTTGAACTCACAGAGATCCACCTGCCTCTGCCTCCCGAGTGCTGGGATTAAAAACATGTGCCACAACCACTGCTCAGCTCTTTTTCTTTTTTTTAAAGTTTAAACTGGGTGTAGTGTTTTAAATCTTTAATCCCCAAACTTGAAAAGCAAAGACAGGTGGAACTCTGTGAATTCAAGGCCAGCCTGGTCTAGTTAGAAAATTTGAGTCCTGCTACAGTTATATAATGAGACCCAGTCTCAAACAAAAAATTTTAATTCCATATTATTTTATTTCTCTCTCACCGCCCCCCCCTTCCCGTGTGTGTGTGGGGGGGCTGGAGGTCAGAGGACAGTTTGCAGGGGGCATTTCTGGCCATCTACCATGTGGGTTCTGAGAATCAAGCTTGTTTTCAGGCTTGGTGTCCGGAGCCTCCACATGCTATGCCATCTTGCCAGCTCACCTTCAGTGTCTTATTCCCTAGATCCTGAAATGCTCTCCTGAACCAGTTTTCTGGTCCTAAAGATTGTCACTCTCTAATTACTTAGCTGGAGACTCAGTCTTGTTGTCCTACAAAGATGTCATCAAGTGTTCTAGTTCAGAGGTATCGAGGTCAGTGTAGATACAGGTCGGTTGGAACAAGTGATGCAAATGGTTTTGATAAGGCGATCTGGGGTCCACTTGGGTTCCACTGCTCCTCAAAATCAAAGCCTTACCAGTATGTTTGCATGTTGCATGCCATTTCCTGGAGAGATGTGAACAAATGTCTGTCACTCCTCATGGAGCACCACGACAGATCAAAGAACTAGTCATCCAGGTCTAGCATGGTGACCCAGTGAGTTCACGTGTGGTTACTTAGAGGTGCGTGACTAAGTGGCTACTTATAGGAACCTGGGCAACTAATAGAAGCTATACTACTAAATAATAGTCTCTTTCCCCAACAGCTGTTAACTGGGGGTTGGAGGCATGGCTCAGCAACTAAGTGCATTGACTGCTTTTACAGAGGATCTGGGTTCAATTCTTGGCATCTACATGGTGATTCAGAACCATCCGTAACTCCAGCTTCAGGAGATACATTTGGCTTCATCTGACCTTTATGGACACCAAGCATGCATATGGTATACATACTATATGCAGGCAAAATGCTCACACATAAAAAATGAATAAATTAGTTCAAAAAACACATACACAACTGTGAACTGCTTACTTTCCCTTTGGGAGGGGCAGGGCCTGGTGTGTGCTCCTCACTGTGGTCTCTTCAACACTTTCCCTTTCTCAAAGGGAAGGTAGTGGGCTCAGTCTTGGGAGGATGTCATATGAACAATCACATCTACTCTCATTCAGGAAGGCAATAGTTGTGTCCTGTTCAGAGGACAGAGTTTCACACCAACATTTAAGAAGTAGAGGCAGGAGGATAGTGAGTTTGAAGCAAACATGAGCTACAGAGGGAGTTGAAGACCAGCTTTATCTACAAAACAAGATCCTACCTCAAAACCAAAGCAATATCCCAGCACTGGTGAGGAAGAGGTAGGGAGATCTTTGTGAGTTCAAGACCACCTGGTCCACCAGTGAGACTCTGTCTCAAAAACAAAACAAAACAAAACAATTCTGGGCAGTTTGGCGCATGCCTTTATTCTCAGCCCTTGGAAGGTAGAGGCAAGTGGATCTCAGTGAGTTCAAGGCCAGCCTGGTTTACAAAGCGAGTTCCAGGACAGGCTCCAAAGCTACACAGAGAAACCATCTCAAAAAAAGGGGGGGGGGGCTGGAGAGATGGCTCAGAGGTTAAGAGCACTGACTGTTCTTCCAGAGGAACAGAGTTGAATTCCCAGCAACCATGTGGTGGCTCACAACCATCTATAACAAGATTTGGTACCCTCTTCTGATATGTGGGCATACATTCCAGAACACAGTATACAACAAACAAACAAACAAACAAACAAATAACAAAATCCACAAAGAAACAACAACCCCCCCCCAAAAAAACAGCAGCAATAACAAGAAATACTGGGTGTGGTGGCACACACTTGGAAGGAGAGTTCAAAATGAATCTAAATTAACTAATTAACTACAGGGTGAGTTTCGTGATAGCTCAAACTAAACAGGGACACCTTGGCTCAAAACTAAAAACCAACCAAACAAATAAAACACTGAAATCAACCCTCCTCTTCAAGCCACAGCTTTACATTTTTAAGCTCATACTGGGGAAGGATTTCAGAATACATGGCACTTAAACCAGACATTGAGGGATAGGAATTAAATGCTGGAGACAGGGGGAGTAGAAGTAGAAAATGTGCTAGGAATAAAGAAAAGAGATTGTGGTGGATGGATTTGGACTGGCCTATAGTGGACTGTTGTGGAATATACTTTAACTAGGCAAAGATGGGTTACGTTTGTTTATATTGCATTTGTTCAATGATGTAAAGATGTGTTGCTTTGCTTGGTTTAATCAAAAGCTGAACAACCAATAACTACGCAGTAGAGGAATAGGCAGGGCAGCTGGGCAGAGAGAATAAAGAGGAGGAGGGGAGAATGAGAGGAGAGAATGAGGGAGAAGAAGGAGGCAATGCTTGGGGCCAGCCAGGCAGTTACCAGCCAGTAAGACATGGAAAAAGCAGTAAGAGCAGGATATACAGAATGAAAGTAAGGTAAAAGCCGGGCGGTGGTGGCGCATGCCTTTAATCCCAGCACTCGGGAGGCAGAGGCAGGCGGATCTCTGTGAGTTCGAGACCAGCCTGGTCTACAAGAGCTAGTTCCAGGACAGGCTCCAAAGCCACAGAGAAACCCTGTCTCGAAAAACCAAAAAAAAAAAAAAAAAAAAAAAAAAAAGAGAAAGTAAGGTAAAAAGCCTCGAGACAAGATGTAGAAGACGGACAGGTTAAAATAAGTCATAAGAACTAATGGGACAAGCATAAGCTAAGGCTGAACATTCATAACTAATAAATCTCTGTGTCATGGTTTGGAAGCTGATTAGCAGTCCAAGAAAGTCCAATGTAGAGCCCCAAAATGCTATTTTCCCTTTATCATAGTGGCTGCCCTTTAAACTACAGGCCACCAGCTACTAAGGCCTTAGCCTGGGTGGATTCCATTCCCCCAGACAGTGGCTCTGTTTCTGCTGCTGAAGGTAGCTTTAACTAAATCCCTCTCATTCTAATAAAACGTGAAATTCAAAGGCTAGGGTGAACACCTGCAAGCTCAGAGAGTTAGAGTAGCAACTCTCTTTGCTAGCTTCCTCTTCCTCGTTTCACATCACTCCAGCTAAAAAACTCATGCTGCTGCCAGGCGGAGGTGGCGCACACCTTTAAACACTGCATTCGGGAGGCAGAGGCAGGCAGATCTCCGAGTTCGAGGCCACCCTGGGCTACAGGGTGAATTTCAGGACAGCCAGGGTGTATCACAGAGAAACCCTGTCTCCAAGAATCAAAACCTAAACCAACAAAAGCCACACTACACTTCTCCCTTCCTGTCAGCTAGTTGCTAATTCTGCCTCTCTGAGCCAAGGTTAATTTTATTTAACACAAATGGAATGAATCTTTACATGGTTAAGCAAATGCATCGTAAACCAATGTAACACATCTTTGCCTAGTTAAACAAATGTTCCACAACAGTGGACTTATTTTTTAATTTTGTTTTCTTTTATTTTTTTTTATTTTTATTTATTTATTTTTTTTTTTTTTGAGACAGAGTCTCTCTATGTAGACCTGGCTTTCCTTGTACTCACAGAGATCTGCATGCCTCTGGAGTGTCCACTTAGGAGACCATTCAGCTGTCCCGGCCCGACTTGATGATGGCATGATGTAGGAGGATTTCACTCTGTTCTTACAGAGAATTATAAATGGAGACTGCCACCCAGACCCAAATAATCACAAAGAACTTATATCAATTACAACACTGTTTGACCGATGGCTCAGGCATATTTCTAGCTAGTTCTTATATCTTAAATTAACCCATTTCTATTAATCTATGTATCGCCATGAGGCTGTGGCTTACCAGTAATGTTCTGGCATCTTTCTCTTTTGGTGGCTACACGGCATCTCCCTGATTCTGCCTACTCTCTATCTCTATCTCTGTTCAGATTTCCTGCCTACCTTTACTCTGCCAAGCCATTGGCTGAAACAACTTTATTCATCAGCCAATAAAAGCAACACATATACAGAAGGATATCCCACATCAGAGAATCTGAAACTTTGTAGTATTTTTTAAATTTTTATTTCATGCACGCTAATGTTTTGCCTGCTGTGTGAAGGTGTCAGATCCCCCAAAACTGGAACTTCAGGCAGTTATGAGCTTCCATGTAGGTACTGGGAATTGAACCCAGGTCCTCTGGAAGAGCAGCCAGTGCTTTTAACCACTGAGCCATCTCTCCAGCTTCCTATAGTATTTATCTTAAAAGTTATTTGTTTGTTTGCTTGTTTATCTGAGGTAGAGTCTTTTGGCTGGCCTGGAACTCACAAGCCTCCCATCTTAGCCTGGAATGCTGGAATTGATAATAGGTATGTATCATTACATATGGATGCCTTCAGATTTATTATTATTATTATTATTATTATTATTTTTGTGATGCCAGGTTTGGGCATCTAGGCAAATACTGCACTTGTGAGCTCCATGGATACCTAGGAAGGCCATTTTTTGAAAAATGAACAAATTATTTACTTAGTGTTTGTCAGTGTGTATAAAGTGTATGTGAGTGAGTGTGAGGTCAGAGGACAACCTTCGGGCCAGTTCTCGCCTTCCACCTTGGTCCTCCAGGTGAGCTGCTTCTCCTGTCTCTGCTTCTCTTCTTGCCATAGAGATGATGATTAGAGACGTGTGTCACTGCATCTGCAAGACAAGGTTTCTCTGTGTAACTCTGAATGTCCTGGCACTCACTCTCAAGGCCAGGTTGGTCTTGAACTGAGAGATCTGCCTGCCTGTGCCTCCTGAGAGTTGGCATCTGGCTTTTTACTTATTTATTTATTTACTTTGGTTTTTCGAGACAGGGTTTCTCTGTGGCTTTGGAGCCTGTCCTGGAACTAGCTCTTGTAGACCAGGCTGGCCTCGAACTCACAGAGATCCGCCTGCCTCTGCCTCCCAAGTGCTGGGATTAAAGGCGTGCGCCACCACTGCCCGGCAACATCTGTCTTTTTAATGTGGGTTCTGAGGCTCAAACTCTGGTTGCCAGGCTTGCTAAGCAAGTGCTTTTATCTACCTACTAGTGACCTTCCCAACCTAGGAATGCCATCTTTGTGTGCAGACAGAAGGACCCCTTTGTCCCCAAAGCAGAAGAGAAACTTTCATGTTCTGGCACTCTTACCCCTCAGTATCCTGCTTTTTGGGGAGGTATTGAAATCTTCTCCTTTTCCCTCTAACAGAAACTCCTGCCTTTTCTGTGTTGAACACAATCCGTGTTACACCCCCATCTTGCCATGAGTTGGAAGTCTTTGCTTGCCTAATGTCCCACAGCAAAGCCAAGGAGGACGCAGCCCGCTTCTTCCTCTTGCATCCACTCTTCTCTGCAGTTACCCTAATCACCGCCACAACCCCTGCTGGGCAGATAGAGGTTGACAGACAGGAGACTCTTCGGTGACTGATAGGTGGCGGGCGTCTCCCCAGCACAAGAACCTCTGCTGCGCATTCTGTCTCCTCTTGGCAGTTCTCTGATGTGGGTGGAGATGTTTTACCAACCAATCCAGAAGCCTGACTTGAGATCTGGAGCAGTGAAGCCTCAGCTCACAAAGTCTCACTTACCAGTTCTGGCTGTGGTCCAGCTTCTCAACGGCGTCCTTCTACCCTTCTGACCTTCTATCCCTTCTGGCCCAGTCCTCAAATACTGCCCGGCTCCTTCCAACTTACACTCAGCCTCAGAGATGGCTCTGCAGGATGTCTGCAAGTGGCAGGTCCCTGATACCCAGGGGCTATCCCCACATTTGCCTGAGGCTGGTGGCTGGGCTGTGCCCCGGGGCTGTGACCCCCAAACCTTCCTGCAGACCTACGGCCCCAGGCTGGCTCACGGCACCACCACCCTGGCTTTTCGATTCCGTCACGGTGTCATTGCCGCAGCTGACACTCGTTCCTCCTGTGGCAGCTATGTGGCATGTCCAGCCTCACGAAAGGTCATCCCTGTGCACCAGCACCTTCTGGGTACCACCTCTGGGACCTCTGCTGATTGTGTCACATGGTATCGGGTACTACAGCGGGAGCTGCGACTTCGGGAACTGAGGGAAGGTCAGCTGCCCAGCGTGGCGGGCACAGCCAAACTCTTGTCAGCTATGATGTCCCGCTACCGGGGTCTGGATCTGTGTGTGGCCACAGCCCTGTGTGGCTGGGACCACTCTGGCCCTGCACTCTTCTATGTCTACAGCGATGGCACTTGTCTGCAGGGAGACATCTTCTCTGTGGGCT